>NW_010231635.1:0-102182 GCF_000690775.1 Eurypyga helias | reverse complement strand
AAGCATCTTTTACCAACAGCCAGACAAAAAGCATTCAAAAAACACTGTAACAACTTCACCAAATTATTTTCCGCTGGGTCCTCCGTGGCTCTGAAACGTTGGCATTACACCTCTCGGAGCTGGAGGAACAGATCAGTGCTCGTGCGTGCCGCTGGATGTGCGAGCCTTCACACGGGGTGCGAGTGCGATGGGTGACCGCCACCCCGCTGTGAGCCAGGCCGGGCAGCACACATCGTCTGCTGGGGAGACTGAAACCCCCTACAACACAGAGGGCTCAAACGGCCACAGCCACCTCCCACCACATGTTCTGGCCTGCCACAGAAGTTTTGTCTTTAGGTCCCTAAACGGGCTCCGCTTGGAGGTGAGCCGGGAGAAAACATGGAGCTCGTCCTGGCAGGAACGTGGGCTTAGAGCGACCGGTGACGACTACCCACCTAGCCTGATGTTTGCAGCGTGCAGCCTGAAGCACCATCCCACCCCAGCTCCTGTGCACGGCTGGCGCTCTCACCCCCCACCCCAGGACTGGTCTTGCAGTTTTATAGTCCCGGGCCATCTGCCACCCTCTCCTGCTTTAACCTGCCGCAGTATTTCTGCCCCACAGCAGCCACCTCCCTTCGTGACTTGGGCAATGGTGAGTAAGGAGGGGACGTTACGGGGAGAGAGGATGGAAAATGCACGAGTTAGGATTCCGCATGCAGTGGGTAAGGGAAGAAGAGGGCTGAGCAGCACTCGTTTCCTTGGGCACCAAATGAAGGAGCTGACTCAATTCTGGCTGGTTTTCCTTGTGACTGCCTTTTTAGGCTGTTACTCAGAGGTCCAGGGAAGGGTTCAGGAAAGGAAGTCCTGGCAGTTCAGACAGGCAGAGGCAACACCAAAATAAAAGAATAAGGCAGGCTGACAATTACAGAACGTGATCTCTCTGCATGCAGACAATGCCCAAGAGAACAGCCCCAGACTACGACATACAGAGAAGCCAGAGATGCCAGAGGTATTGGAGGCGATGCCTATGGAAAGCAGGGCAGAGGCGGTCAGTCTCCCATCTAACAAGGACATTCCTCACCGCACACGGGCTTTGTCACCTCACTCCACAGCCATTCTCGACCATCAGCCCTCCCTGGGACCTACGAACTCCTCATCCAAGTCTCCGCTTGGTCCTGTGCTTATTGGGTACGTGGATTCCCCAAGGGCCGAGGGAGAAAGTGAACATCTCCACGGGACACCTCGAGAGCAGGACATGACAGCTGTGGCCTCAAAACCCCAACAGAACGGTACCTATGGCTGAGCTGGGCTTGGAACAGTGCAAATGCCCATGGCAGGGGGATGGAACTAGATGATCTTCAAGGTCCCTTCCAACCCAAACCATCCTGTGATTCTATGATTCTAATCCCAACCCCTCCGCCCCTTCTTTCCTGCAGAAGCCAGTTCACCTGCACTCTCGGCTGGCAGCTGCAGCGTTTTTGGAGATGGCATGGCCACGTCTTCCCATCCTCTCAAACCATACAGGCCCTGGTCTGTGCTTCTTCAAGAGGAAACCCTCTGAGGAAGCAACCCCTCCCCTCCCCACACAGGGGCTCTGGCTGGGATTCTGTCGCTAAGGAGGGTTCCATGGCCACGTCTTCCCATCCTCTCAAACCATACAGGCCCTGGTCTGTGCTTCTTCAAGAGGAAACCCTCTGAGGAAGCAACCGTCCCCCTCCCCTTGATACCCAGCGCAGGGTTTTCCCTTCGTAACCGTCTGCATGAGGAATTCCTGCAAGATGCTTGGCAAGCCCGATCCCGACTCTGCCCAACTCCATTAGACATCATCTGCTCATGGACGTAACAGTTTGGTGGAGATGGTAAGCCAAATAGGAAAGGATTAAAATCCATCTTTTGCATCCATCGGTTCAGAGATCAGCCGAATTGTTCGGCCTAATGCGGCCGCTCAGACATAACCCACACCCTCCCCAGTAATGCAAGTGGTCCTCAGCACGGTCCTAAAATCAAAACAGCTCTGGGTTGGCTTTGACTTTGTGCCTTTTAGGGTTTTGTTGGTTTGATTTTGCCAACCCCAGTCTAGTCTGGTCCGCTCCCCCTTGCATGTGGACTGGAGAGAGGGACTCACCACAAGTTGAGCATTTTCAGGCAGCTACAGAGAGTGTAGAGAAAAAACACAGAAAGGAAGAAAGAGCAATTAGTTCACAGAGGTGGGATGAAAGCATGTCACTGCAGCCATGCAAACATGCAGTGCAGACTGGCAGACACACACCATGCCTGCCCGCCGCCCGCCCCCAGCCCTCATACCACCTCTGCCCTTGCCATGGTGCCGCTGAGAAGCGCCACGTTTTCCAGGGTCTGGAGGCCTCTGACAAACACCCCCTATTTTCCAGGAAGGCACCAGCCCCGTGAGGCTCTTATCTGGGGCTGGGATCAGACAGGGGCTTGGGACCACCAGGAGAGGAATCTGCTCATGTCCCCTGCAGCTTCAGCGACAGAAGGGCCAGGTCGTGGAGCCACGCCTGGGACCGGCCCTCCAGCAAAAGTCACGGCCAGGATCAGGAGCTTGTCTCCAGCGCACCCCAAAGCAGAAGCATTCACACAGCTCCTCTGCCTGCCCGGAGTGCCAGGGAAAGACCTTTCTGCTACTGCATCTTGTCTCCAAACTGAGAGCCCCAACTCCAGCTTCTTCTAGCGCTTTCTGGCCCACTTTACTCCAGAGCAGAATCCAGAAGTCCTTTGCCCTTCATACATATCTGTGTGGATTTAGGATCACAGATGCAAGGGAAGATGAAGTCAGCCCACCCTGTGGCAAGAGGAACAAAGTGGACTACACTGGGGAATTACAAGACACCCCAAACCTGCCAGTGCACAGCAGCCCGTGCTCTGCTCCCCAGCACCTCCAAAACTGATTTGTGACCATACCAACAGGGGCTGGAGGGAGACAGAAGAGTTCCATGTGTTGTGAGACATGGCTTGGGAATCACAGCCCTTGCATGCTCTGTTTCACCTGTCTTGACACTCCCCCTGTTTGGGGTCTGGACGCCGGCCTTGCTGAACAAGGCGCTGCAGAAACAGGCTGAAGGTGGTCCTGACTTAAATGCTGGCTCTTCCTTGCACTGGGTTGTTGTATCGGGCACTGTTAAGGGTGGGATTTCGCCCTGTCCTTCCTAGGAGCAACCCCAAGCCACGTGCCTGGGGTTGACCCACTTTAATCTGACCAAGAGAGAGCCTGTGACGCCAAACTGGTGGTCTCTGCATGCCGCACTACCCATGCGTAAGAGGAGTATTGCCCAATCCGCAAGCTGCGCCTCAGGATCTCCCCCACCCCACCGTACTTGATGAGGAGCCTGCACCAAAACCAAGGCTCGCTCCTTTGGCTGGGAGGAGAAAGCGTTTCTGTTGCTTGGGTACGTTGCTGTCAGGATCACAGCCAGGCCAGGTACCAGCGAGCAAGATCACCCGCAAGTGCTTCCCGAGGAACAGAGGAATAGACAGGAGAAGACCTTCAGGACAACCAGCACTGGCTTCAGACTGACGCATGCTTAGGGAGCATCACACACCCTTTCTCACGCCTGCCAGCGTTCCTCCTCACCCTCCCACACGCCGTTCCTAACAGAAGTTCCCACAGAGGCCGAGACAAACAATGTGGGACAAGCAACGCCGGTGTCATCCAGGCAAATTATAACCAGGCAGTTGGGCAACGGCACCAACCAGTTCAAAGGCAGCCCCCGAGGCCTATTTACCCCGCGCACAGGGAGTGTCAGGATTCGACTGTGACCTGCGAGTGTCCTGGTCTAGTTCAGAGGCAGCGAGAAGGCCCCATGTTGAGGATCATGCAAAAGGTGACATGATGGTGCCAGGTGCAGCACATGTGCAAAGGAGGCCGAAATGGTCAAAGCAGCAACTCTGTGCATCCGTTCTCACTCCTGCCCACAAGCTACAGAGGAGAGGTCAGCTCAGAGGGAGCATGCTCTTCCCCCCGAGCAGGAGGGCTGCTTCTGGTTTCTCTCACTCCGCTTCTGTTGGGCTGGTCCGTGAGGACTGACAGAGAGAACTACCTGTCCCTGCAAGGGTTACTTTTGGACCATTCTGAATACCTGGCATCACCTCTTGCAGCCAGAAATAAAAGTGTTAACTTTCAGACCCACAATCTCTTCACTGAGCTGTGCTCAAGCTACTCCTACACTCTCAGCACGTGAGTACAGCGTGTTCTCCTTTTGGAACAGGGGAGGCTCACCGGGATTCCTGAAATCAATTCACATTATCTTGGTATCTGTGCTACTGTCTATCTTGCGGTACATGCTCTGAGTCAGAGTTATGTTCTCCAGCCATGACAGGTGTGAAAAAGAAGCAGCGGCAGCACTGAAGGCACCATGCACAAAAGCAGCAATATGCAAGGACAAGGGCATGGGACACGAGCATCGAGTACTTCACCACAGGTAAACATCCCCACTCGTTTCCCCGGAGGAGGATCGAGGACCACACCAGTGGAAAGCCTGTTTGTAAAGCAAACGTACTTAGCTTCCTCCACCACCTCCACCTCCGCCTGCGCTGTTATTGGTGCGTTGGAGTGTGCCCCCGTCGGGTCGTCCACGTTCAGCTCCCCATTGGTCGAGCTCACCACCTGAAACACAAGTGAACACCCCGTTAACGAAGCCCCCTTGCACGTGATGCATCTCCACCCACCAGGACAAGGGACGCTGTGGGAATGAGAAACTTGTGGAATGACTTCCGCTTGCTCCTGTCTCTTTGCCACCCTCTTAGCAGGCTGTCAGATTCCTTGGATGCCTTTGAATCATGTGCCTGGTTTGGAGAGACCAGCTGCTTGATCCCAAGCAGAAGAGCAGACAGGGGACGGTGCTCACTAGCTCACACTCCTGTGCCCAGCGCAGGTCTTGCATCTTTGGGAGGCTACACAATTTGGGAGGCGTAACCCCAGCGTGACAGACCTATATACACACCAACTGCATTATGTTCATTGTTTTCTCCTGACACTTTTACAGGCGAGCGACTCAGTCCTGCTGCCTGCCAGTACTGTGGGACGAAGTCACTCCAGAGCCCCCAGAGGCTTACTCCTTACACAGACAGTTTCTAGAATTACATCTTCACCCGAAAGCTACCGATACGGTCTCTCATCTCGTTCTGCTTCACGGCTGACATTACGGCTTACTTCAGCATCTCCGTTCTAAGGATCACCATCCAAATCCCCAGCTGCTACCAGGTCTGCATTCGCCAGGAGAGCACCTAATTTTCTGGATAATTCATCACTGCTATTGCCAAAGAAACCTGTGTGGGACCGAAGTTCGGTCGGCCCTTCCGCACTCCATCTGGAGGGTAGGACAGGTTGCTGCGTGTTGCTGTGAAGGCCTGGAGCTGCTCGCTTGGTTCCCTTCCTGCTCCACCTCTTTGCCCTTCTGCAATGTAAAAGGAGGTATTTCCCATGGCAGGGGGTCAAGGGGCTACCCAGTCTTCCCGGTGGCTCTGGATGACCTGCCCACCAGAGCTGAAGGGAAGGAAGCCACTGCAGCAGATGTCCTCCCACCATTCAGTGCATCCATCCATGTTTGTTTCAAACACTGAAGTTCTACCAGCACCCGCTGTTTCTGCAGCTCAAGTTCTGTCGCCAGTCTCTGCCAAGACATGTCAGGACTCGGCTCACGTGGTTTTCAGAGCTCTCGTGGAGTGACAACCCCTTGGGTTCCCTTTGCACTGCCCTTCGCAGGCTCGTCACACTGCAGGCCCAGCGAGGTTATCCAGACCCTCACACTTCCCACACGGCTATGCTAGCACCTAATTGTGCTATTCCCAGTGATCTTCCCACACTTTCTCCAGCTACTTTTCAAATCTCATTTTACAAAAGGCTTTGATTTTCCTCCTTTTTTTCCCCTTACATGCTGCCACTTCATTTTCATGTGGCAAATTCAACCGTTGCCTTAAAGGAAACGGCCACTTGAAGCTACTGACCTCCCGAGGGTTCAGCATGAGCTGGGCGTCCGTTGAGAAACAATTTAAACGGCTGCAGCCCAGCAGCCACGCACAGCAGCAGATTTCCTGCTCTTAGCTGCAGAGAAGCAGGATTTTAATGCTTCCAGTGGCACACAGAGGCTCGCAAACTGCACAGGTAGGCAACGCTCCCTGCCCATTTCAGACTAGGATGGCCTTACTCCTGTAGCTACTCTGGCAAAGCACCGTTTGTGGGGAGACAGCTCATGCTGGCTTTGGGCAAGGAAACTATTCGCAGTACGTAGAACAATACCAATCAAACCCCACACTCTGCACTTACACAGAGCTGAATTCATAGAATGGTTTGGGTTGGAAGGGACCTGCGGAGATCATCTAGTCCAACCCCACTGCCATGAGCAGGGACGTCTTTCACTAGGTCAGGGTGCTCAAAGCCCTGTCTAACCTGACCTTGAATGCTTCTCCAGTTTACTGTCTGCTCAGATCCCAGGTCAGAGCTACACATAGATTAGTTCCTCCTTATCTTTCAGTTTCTCTGCTACTCAGTAAAATACCTTTAAATGAAAAAAGGAACGTGGCTAATCAAGCCAAAAGTTCATTGACTCCAACCAAGTATCAGGAATAGCTAATATTTTCAACCTAAGCAGCATTTCACTTGGGGCATGCTGCACTTCCCGTCCCCTCAGCTCAGCTCTGTCCCAGGCACTAATCCCCATTTCACCAGAGCCAATTTCAGAGTGTTGTGTCCGACACCGGAGCCGGCTCTCGCAGGCAAACCTCTGCCAAAGACCTCACCTCGCCAGCACTGTTAGTTCTTGTTTGCTGGAACGACACTTGCTCTAGCACATCCAGCCACCCTGGCACTAGAGCAAGAAACTCCCTCAGCGAGCCTGAGTGACCACCTGAGGCAGGAATGGTTTCATGAACAGGATTTCAGGGATTTAAAAAATTTAGCTGTAGTGCCACTTTTAATGCTGTTTGGCATTGTCGTGCGTTCTCTGCTCATCCAGCTCGCACAGTGCAATCACCCAGAGATCCACCCTGCAGCCACCATGCCCTTACACCTGCGCTGGTGCTGGTGCAAAACGGGGCACGGGCACCAGGGAGCAAGAGAACAGGGTCACCACATCTGAAGGGAGAAGTGGCTGTACAGCCTACTCGCTACCCTGTGCACTTCCCCGGTCCGACACTCCCAGATTTCCATGAGGCTAATTCAACTAGAACCTCGCAAGCTTGAACTGGAACAGCTCAACTCTTTTCCTAACATTTATGAGGTTTTTGTGTAACAGACCTTATTTCAGCTGCCTCTTACTAAAGAACATCCCCAGGGTGGGGACAGAGGGGTGCGTTACAGACCAGACCTGCTAATATACATTCCTTTCTGTGTTACATTTGACAAATCCTGAGTTCAAAATAGCTCCCAGAGGAAAAGCTTTGTTGAAGCGGTAACGGCGGTGGTGTTGGCCATCACAGCTTGGGTCCCACAAAACCAAGGCTTGAGCATTACCTAGAGGACAGGACCAAACCGGCTTGTTTGATCGCTCCCCTGACCGTAATGGTACTGCAATTTGAGGAGAATTGAGGGGATTTAACGCATCGAAGCTGTACACATCAAGAGGAAGAGGTACCTGTACTGATCCTCCGTGTCGATCTGCAGCCAAATGAGATGTCAAGTACGAGGTATTCGTCTGCCGGCTTGGCTGGATCTCCCACTCCCCTCGGCGATCTGATGACGCCTGATCACAAGTTCAGAAGCACGAGAGAGACAGAAGAGAGGGCAAAAGGTGAATGAGGGGAAGAAATAAAAGGATGTTTGTTAGTGAGTTAGTTTCTCTGCAAAAAGCAAGGCATTTAAACTTTTAGCTGGCCTAAAATTTCTCTTCACAAAGTGCACTTCATACTTCACTTCAGCAGTGTCTGCAGTAATCCACTGCAGGATGACTTCTCTGCTAGCTGCTAAACCAAGGGAAAGCTCAGATCTATTCAGGAAGTTATGTCTTTACAGGCTTCATTTCCACAGGTTTTGGCATAGAAATAAGCACACCGAGAGTATGCTCAGCTACGTCTGTCCGGTCACGCACACCAGAGCACTTGGCACGGCAGCAAGATTGGATACACAAGCTCAACCTCCCCAAAACACGTTTTATTTTATAACTCAAATTTGCAACATAAAAACAAAGCCACGTCTTATTTCACCAAAAGCCAGTTCCACACACTGATTCACCTGCACAGTGCTGAAGGAAACATCCACCACACCTGCTTGACTGGAGAGAGGGTTGGTGGCTTTTTGGTTTTCTGCAGAAAAGTAGATAAGAAACTTTCGCTAACAGTTTCTTCTGTATCCCCAACAGATGCAAACTTCAGGCAACTAAATTATTAGCGTGCACACACCTGGCAGGAGGGATGCTGAACAGGGAATAAACACCAGGTTATCAGCAGTGAAGCTAAGGGAGCTAACCCAAGAGTGGTGCCCAGGCCCTGCCCTTCCCCAGCACTGCTTCGTGTCACAGACCATGAGCCCGCGCCCTGGTCTGAGCAAGTCGGAAGCCACAGGACTCACTGCCACCACAAAAGCAAGGAAAAAAAGAAAGACTGCAAGCAGCTCCACACAAGAGAAAGGCCTCAAAAACTAAACTTTGACACTAACCAGCAAATTGTTGTTTAACTAGGAGCACCCGCAAGAGGAAGCGGAACAAAAACCAAAGTCTCCCGGCATTTCATAAAACATTCACTATTGTTCCCTTGGCACACGACCTCTGACTCCCTCCTGGAGTGCCTGACCCACAGTGCTGCTCCTCCTTCCAAGAAGGCACCAAATCCAGACCCTAGGTAGCATTTCCCTAGAGGTGGTCTTGTCCAGGCTTCTCCTATTAAGTCTCCTTATTACACATTCCTCCCGACAGCCTGAGACGCTGCTTACGCCTTCTGTACTTGGTGACGTTCAGAGGAGAAGCACTTCTTTGGAGTATTTTATTAATGGCTGCAAGTCACAAGATTACAAACAACTGGAGAATTTAAATGTAGATTTCAAAAGCTACTAGAAGACAGATTTTTGAGTGCTGCTTCTTCCAAAGCATTACGCCATCAGATTGCTTGAGTGGCCCAGGCGATGAAGCAGTACCACGCTACGTCAGTGATGTCAGGAGAAGCAAGCTTCCGCCTAGGAGCCTGGAAGCAGTCTCGAGGAAAGGCTTTAGCAGCCACAAGAGCCAGATTTTTGTCTTTTAGCCCTATATCCACGTACGTGACAAACTGGTTTTGAAGCAGGTTTGAGCTGAGCTGCCCAAAACGCAACCCGAGCAGAGACATGAGGAAGGGAGACCCGTGAAATTTGAGAGCATCAGGTTCCCCTTAACACTCATCACCTTCCTCCCAGCTAACCGACTGCCAGACAAGACTGGCACCTAAGGACACGGGGGGCAGGGCCCACCCATCTTCGACAGACAGGCAGAATCTGCACTTCCTAGAGGAGAAGGCTCCAGAAAGGAGACCAGCCTCTCACCAGCAGCTTCACTGGAAACCAAATAGCATAAAAGAGAATCTGCATTGTTGCACTTGGGAACAAAAATAAGGCAATTAAATCTGGAGATCAAGGCAGTCACTTGACCCAAACCCACGCCTCCAATTCACTGCTCCAGACGTTTATTTTTTCTGCTTTTTCCTTTAGAGAAATGATTTGCTCAACATTTAAAAGCAACATCCCTCAGAAGAGAGTTGTTTATGTTCTGGTGAGAAGAACCTGATCTTCCCTGTGTACTGGGAATATAATTCAGCATCCCAAATAACGGTTAGGTAAAAAAACCACTGACAAAAGCTGCCATGCAACACAGCACCAGGACTATCCCATACGCTCAGAAGAACAAGGACTGAAGGCTGCCTGCATAGTATTTTGGGAGAAGGACCGATTTCTCTGGGCTACATACTATAATTTGTGAAGGAACATGCTTGAAAATGAAGCCAGGCGTCATTGTCCGAAGGAAACAAGATGCCTCATACGCACGTGGCGTGAAGGTCTGTCGTCAAAGCAGACAACTAGAGACTGCCACCCACAAAGGGGGGGTTAATGCATTAATCAGGCAACATACTAAAGCAGATTATTTCACTAGTACTCACAGACCAGTCCACACTACTGAGCATGCATAAGTACAGTACCGCACACGTGCTCCAAACAATCCCGCTTCCTACAAGCGCCGCGTCTAACGTGGGGCATCCACCCTGATTATAGCTGATGGCTGGAGATGTATTCTAGTCTACATTAGTGGCTCTACCATACAAAGGAAAGCTGAGCCCAGACAGGTTATTACATCTCACACCTGATTCTGCACCCAGGAACCCCAGCTCCCGTGAGCTGAGTGGGAGCAGAGCTGGCAGGCAAGGAGCTAGAACGGCACACAGCGGTTAGAGGAGCAGAGCGAGCCCAGAACCACTCACTGGGAAGCAAGAGCACCAACAGCTCTAGCTAGGAGCCGGCAGTTGGAGATCTACTGGACTTCTGATCAGTTCTGTTAATACAGAAAATCCAACCTCTCAACACCAACAAAATATTACAACTAGAAAGGAAAAAATGGGGACATTCAAATTCAAAAACTGTCAGTTCATCCAGATCGTGATGCCCAGCCTTCCCAAGGGACCCTATCCTAGCAGTCATTCATGCTCTGCAACAATCATGCCGTGAACTGGACACCCAGAGAAGGATATACTGTGCCTACACGGGACACACATCCTTATTGCAGCTCCACGGTCCACGGGAAGAGGGCACTTGGGAGCAGGCTGCCATGGCCACAGCTGCTGGTCTACTCCACCGTCCGTCCCTGTGCTATGAGTAAAAGCACCCAAAAAACCACTGTTGGCCAAAGTGGTCTGGTAGTCTGACCAGGATGGAGAGTAGACTTAAACAGCTTACCCACAAACTACAGAAAAATGACCCATTCCAAATTGTACTCCACTTGGTTCACAAACCTGAGGAATTCCACTGGCCAATACAGTATTTCAGCAACCTGTTGCTTTGACAAAATTCTGCTCAAATCACAATCCCTAAATTAAGCAGGAACTGCGCTTGCTGTGACCAAGGCACGAATCAGCCCCAGTTCAAGAGGAATTCAGAGAGTGCCAAACAACACGGCACTGCCGAAGGAGTTGTGAGCAACGCACCTGATTGCGAAGGGCCTGCTGCGATGGTCGATCCCTGTGGATGTGGCTGTCTCTTGTTATTGCAGATGTTCCAGAATCTACGTGAACAGATCCCACCGGAGTAGGCTGGAAAACAAGGCATTTGTTGGGATGAAGCCAGTACTGAAGATGATGCTCCCTCTCCCAACACACGCACGCACAAACCCAACTCGTCAGGCTGGCTCCCATCGGGTAGAAGCAACAGAACATCAAACACTGCCCAAAGGTACTGATGATAACCAAGGAGAATTACAGCCAGGGCTATAAAATCCCCACGATTTGATGGGCGTGTGATCTGATGCTGGTCAGCAGCACCAAATGTCTTGTATAAAAATGAGTTAGAAAGATGTAGTTAGGTGTCTGCATTGCTGTCGGATGACACCTAATGTGTCTCACATAGGATTTTCACAACTGAAAACATACATCCTTGTTTTCCTCACCATCTTGCCACTTTTAAAAATCACGCTTGCATGGAAACAAGACGCGTTAAAGCTTCATCTGCTCTATTCTCACCAAAGTCATAATCCCTGCTCACAACTCAGAATCTCCATAGCAACCGCTGCCGTTGTCAGCAATAGCATGCTTGTCTTACAAGGTGCTTTGTATCAATTGCCTTTGTAATTAAACAAGAATGAGGAGAAAAATCATGATTCACAAAGGGAATGATTTCTTATGAAGATGAACTCTTTTGGGCACAGTAAACATTGGCAATGCTGAATATAGTCGGGAGGGTAAATCACTGGCAACGGTACCAAGTTTAGCACCGAAGGCATTTGATGTGGCATCAGTGACAATCAATCTAGAGGTGCCATTGCCGGTGTGCGGCGGTGGGCATTAGCAAGAAGGCTATCAGCAGAATGACACAAAACGTAAGCGACAGGCAGCCAGCGGAAGAGCTTTAGTCTTTTCTGTCAGATCTGCCCACGACACATCTTTTGGCCACGGGCTTCTCCAGTATAAATGGCTTTTGACAATAGACGTGACACAACGAGATCACAATTATGGTCCATCTGGTGTCATGGAACTGCTACATGGAGCTTGGTTACTCCCATATTTCCTTGGGCTTTTGACAACAGACGTGACACAACGAGATCACGATTATGGTCCATCTGGTGTCATGGAACTTGGTTACTCCCACATTTCCTTGCCATGTGCTATAAAGGGCTGGTTCAGCCTCCAGAGGAGGGTAAGCTCTAAGATCTTTTGAGCTGAGACCTGGTTTGCTGTTACCATTCACTGAGCATCCATCAGAGCCCTGCCCAGACCTCCTGTAGGTCTCCATGAGGACTTGACCATTACAGAGGTCTTCCACCATTCAGTGCTGAGGCAGCAAGCACGCTCTCCTGCTTGAAGTCCAATGTCTTTAGATATTGGTCCCAAATCCTGTGCTAGACGAGAGACAAGTCTACTCGTGTTCACTACCTCAGGTGGGAAAATGGGGTTTGAATGCTCCACGAGGGCAAGCCCAAAGAAGTGGGAAGGGGCCTTCTGCCCCTGAGGGGAACTTCAGGGCACTGCAAGAGCTCCCTGAACAGAATGTCAGGACATCTCACTATGTTGAGTCCATGCTAACTAGAGAACAGAAGTGAAAGATTTGATCCTAAGCTCACTGGCATCAATTGGGATTATCGGGAACAAAAAGCCAGGTGGTGGGGGAAGAAGCACCTGGAAGGCAAGGCACTGCATTTTGCAGGGACAACTTACAATTGGCCTGCCGACCCAGTCATAGGCGTAGTCAAAGGTGTAGCCTTTCTTTTCAAACAGCTCTGTGAAGATGGTTCGTAAATAATCGTAGTCTGGTCTCTCAAAGAAGTCTAATCGCCGAACATAACGGAGGTACGTGGCCATCTCCTCTGTTGGAGAAGGGGAAAAAAGCAGCAGTGTCAGTTCTGCTCACATATGAGCTCCACCACTTACAAGCCTCTCAGAGCCCACACACACACTGGAAATACGCTTTTCAATTCAACGAGGCTTTCCATGGCACTAGGCTCAAGGTTGGTGCTTAAAGTTGGGCTGAGGGACAGATTGCCAGTGCCAGGAGTTGTCCAGGCTCTGCTGAGCCACAGAGTTTGACAGAAGCCGAGGATATCCAACAAGTCTTCACCCTCGGTGACCTACTCAGCAGACTTCTATTGCTAGATGAATCTCACTCAGCTTTCCAGAGCCCTCCTGCCCTGCTCAAAGTCTAATAATAGTCTGCTTTTATTCTGAATGGGTTGTTATAAACCAAGGTCTGTGTTCTAGCACATCACGCTGTGAGAGAATTGCCTGGGCCGCTGCTGCTACCTCTGGCTTTGCCTGTAAAAGTAGTGGGTTTTAGCAAGAGTCCACAACGCAAATCAATTCAAACACTTCTCAAGCAAAGATGGAAGTCCCACCTCTGCTCCAGAGAGCTGCTGCTCCACCTCAGATGCGAGTTCCACAGCTATTCTATACATCTGTATAAAACCAAACACTAAACCAGACTGTACAGTAAATGCCAACTCACTGAACCTGCCATGTGTGTGTCTGCTCACACAGACGTTGAAAAGAGCCACAGCGTTTCATCTGGGGAAGGAAAGCAGGAGATGTTGGTGGGCATCCCGTGGCGCCCCTGAGCTCCAGCAACAACTAGGGTATGGCTGCCCAGAGCACTGTGCTGCCCAACGTCATTACATCAGTCACAGCCTTGAATACCTGGAGAAGAGGAGGCTCCGAGGAGACCTTATAGCACCTTCCAGTGCCTGAAGGGAGCTACAAGGAACCTGGGGGGGACTTTTTACAAGGGTCTGTAGTGACAGGACAAGGGGTAACGGGTTTAAATTGAAAGCGGGGAGATTTAGATTAGATATCAGGAAGAAATTCTTCCCGGAGAGGGTGGGGAGGCACTGGGACAGGTTGCCCAGAGAAGCTGTGGATGCCCCATCCCTGGAAGTGTCCAAGGCCAGGCTGGATGAGGCTGGGAGCAACCTGGTCTAGTGGAAGGTGTCCCTGCCCATGGCAGGGGGGTTGGAACTGGATGGTCTTTAAGGTCCCTTCCAACCCAAACCAGTCTGTGATTCTATGATTCTACTGAAACCAAGACTCTGAAGGAAGGCTCCAACGTTAATTTACCTGGCGCACACAGAACAGTGTTTGGTGTGAAGGTAATGAATTGCTTTCCTGCATACACAGAGAACATATCATGGATACACATCATCCAAATACTTTCTGCCATCATCGTTAACAAGGTATGTCCAACTGCACTCAAGTGGTCCCATCAGGGCTTTACCTGGAAAGTTCTCACAGAGAACTTCAACCGGAGTGTTTCTCTTTGTGTCCCCAATCTTCTGATACCTCTCTTTTAAGGTGTCAGCCTGTAGCGCACAAAGACAAAACAGTTGTGGAGAAAGAGTTCAACCATGTGATAAACGACATGCTGTATGGGGAGAAAAACAAGGTATTTAATACCGATTCTGGGTGGTATCAGAAGACGTTACTTGTAACTGAGCTGCATCCTAGGCTACACTATTAGGAATGCTGTCTTACCCTGCTGAATCCTCACTATACATTCCATGTGCTATCAGTGAAGAACATCCAGGGACACATTCAAAACCTCTGCAGTACTCGGAAGGAAGGACACCTGTTAGTGTCTTACAAGGCCAATTTCTTCCCAGCCCAGTCCTGAGGACCCTACAGGGAAGCCTTCATGGGACAAGAAAGCACGGCTGCACATACCATGGCTGCACATCAGCATCCTGTCCGAGGCTCAGAGCCATCGTCAACCAAAAACTGTACAGTTACTCATAAATAACTGTAGAAGTAGGTAAATCACATGGGCAATTTGGGTTTTACTGGGTATAACAGAATGCCGCCGCATAGATAACTAGTTTACATCAGTCACACTTCTCCCAAATCTCGTGCTACTCCCATACTGCCTCTCCTTTCACCCCCACAGCATCTATCACTTAGAGAGCCCTAATTAAACAGCTGGCCATCAAGAAAAAGGAAACAGTTTTCAGTTAGATTTCCCAACTAAATCCCTCTTGAAGCAGAGAACTCTGCTTCAGTTGGCACCCCAAGAACAGGCTTTATTGCCACCATTTCAAAATACGCCAATTAGCCCTGCCAGCAGCATAATTAGCATCATTAGATGTTCGCTTAACACTTTAGTACTGACAGCATAGGCCAAAAGTGTAAGCTTAGAGGAATGAAGATGCCACGTTCTAGATCAAGCTAAAGAGCCTGGAGCTAAAAAACCGCAGGACTTTAAGAGCAGTCAACTAATTCTTATCAAGTTCAGCACTGAACTGAGGAAATTTTGTCTAAACCTGGAATTACTTTAGAGTAATTTACAGGATTAATTTAAAGCAGATGAAACAAAAGATGTAATTCTAAGCCAGAAACAAAATATGTACTAGAATAACACACACTTACAGAGGTGTGAACTTAAAGTTGGAGAGATTCTGATTTCTTTCACAATCACTTTAATACTTGAAAAACCCTTTATTTGCTTTTATGAGTTGCTGCCAACATTCCTGGCACATGTCTGATAAGGCTGAGCTGAGGCTAACTCTGCACAGCTGGTGACAAAGCACCTCAACAAGGCCCGTCACGCGAGACACTGCCACTGACCATAGCAGCGCTCTGTTTGAGCGGCCTGCAAGCGCAAAAGCTGGCGTCCTTTTTCCAGCGGTGCTACCTGGTCGAACAGGAGTTACTGTCTTCGTTAATAAACCTTCTAACCCGGTCAAATTCAATCCCTTCAGCTGCTGCAACTCCAAGGCTGAACACAGCAGCTTAATCAACAGGAAAGCGGTGGAGAAGTGAAGATGCAACTACCAACAGCTTCAGAGCCAGCAGATGACTTACTACTCGTTAATTCAGCTGACGATGTTGCTGTAACTGAATTGCTTGCAGCCCTCCACACTGCACATGACATTTCATAAACCTCTAAGCACTGAGTGTCCAGTGTCTCTGGCTCAATACTTCTGCCAAAAAAGCAGTTTTTCAAGCTGAAGTCCATCTGCACGTCTAAAACCATCAAACTGCTCCTGCTGTAAACACATTTCACAGATGCAGCTGCGGGACTGTGTGCCGTAACTGGAATTTCATAAACAACCACTCTGTTCCAGTCGCGCTCCAGCTCAGGGCAGCTTCACGTTACAGCAAAGCTGCTCCAGCGGCTCGAGGGCTCTCGTGTTGCTGACCCCCTCCCAGCTGCTCAGCTGCCTCTGCTCAATCTTCTCTCCAGACATGCACCAATTCAGCTAAGCTAATGGTAACTCGAAGTGACACGTAACGTATTTCTATCTTAAAATCTTTCCTGTAAGTCAAGTTAATGCCTTGTCGTTGGACTTTAAGGACACAAAGGAGAGGACAGCGTTTCTGATTGGATTTTGCACATGCTTCGCCCATCAGATTCTCATGTGGGCAGAGACCAGACAAAGTTTCAAAGGGCAAAACCTAAAGCTCGAACCTACCTTCAATCCTTGCCAGGGCAGACTGCCTCGAAGGAAATACATAAACATATGGCCGAGGGCTTCCAAGTCGTCTCGACGACTTTGCTCTAGAACAGAAGAGATGACAAATCATTGCTGCAGCTGCAGAAATGCATCTGAGAGCAGCCACACTTATTAGATAAAATTATCACAAGGAAGTTCACCTGCTGTCTGCAGCTCAGACCTTGTGCAAAAATACCTAGAACCTGTTCCCAAAAAACCATAAAATACGTAAAGAAAAGATCAGGTAGAAGGCAAGAGGAGTGGCAACACATACTGCCCAGCCTTCGGCAGAACAGATAAAAGGTGGGAGTATTATTTGTGGAGGAATAACGCAGTTCCCCAGTTCTTCTCCGGACTGCAGCGCCGATGGTTCAGCTGTGATGTGCTGCTGGATTATGTTATTCCCTCTGAGCTACGCAGGGCAGGCTTGCAACCCGCCGCAGGGAACTACCATGTTGTACCGTGCCAACCCTTTCCCAATTGCTTCTCCTGCTCATCACATCAGAGCCGATCAAAAATAGCTCTTTCTAGCACGGCTTTTCCTTGTGAAACACTGGCTGCTGTTGCCATGCAGATGTTATGATTATAACTGAGGAGAAAAAAGGGGGCCTCAAGCCAAAGGAAAATACGTCCTTAAAATAATCTACCAAAAAGTATAAAAAAAACCCAAGGGAGGCTATGAGACAGAACAAATCTGGAGGGCAACAGCAGAGGACTGCCGCCGTGCTGGGATGCGTCACGCAGGCTTGGGGTCACCCAGCTCACAGACCGATTTGATGCAACCTCCTCTCTTCCAAATCTCCACCTGCAGGCAGAAAACACGCTCCCAAGTTGCAACCCAGAGCAGATCTAGCCATGCAGCCCAGATGCCACGACCAACTGGGTGTGAGCTGTCCCTGATGCTGCATCATCTGCAAGAGGAGAAAAAGGCAACCCTTTGCCCAGCATGAGTTTCCTTCAGAAACAGCAGTAAATTTAACCCTTAAAAGGAGCTGGGGGTGAGAACGCTCAGCAGAATGAAACTGAGACGACACCTCCTGCAGGTCACCCTGATACAGCTGTAAAAAGAAAAGAGAAGGAAGACATCCTGGGTACTTCAGTGCCACGATGCAGATGAACTTCTTGGGAAGATGACTGAGCGCACTCGTCTCTTCGAAAAATTGCCATCAGCCTCCTTCCCTTTGCTCAGTCCTGAAACGTGCAGGGACCAGCCTCCACCTGGGCTGGCCTCACCAGCAACGCAGCAGCCCCAGGAAACCTTTCTGGGCAGACAGGTCCCTGCACAGCTGGCAGCCGACCCTTCCCTCCTCAAATACACCCACCTAGAACCACCTCTTCCCCCACAGGAGCCGTGGCGTGAGCTGCAGAACCTGCAGGGCAAAGGGTCCTAAAGAAGGCACGCGGTGTACTTCCAGCGCAAGCGGATCTTCTTTCCACATCCACCCACAGAGCGCATCCCCGGCACCAGCAGCTCCCTACCCTGCTCCCACTGCGGCTTCTCATTCCTCCATCCCTTCCTGACTTCACCAAGTTTTCCAAAATTAGAAGTTGGGCTCATCCCTCCTTTCTCCCCACAGAGGGCGAGTTCTCCAAGAGAGGCGACAGCCAGCAAAGCCCTGAGCTCTTAGCTGGGAACCTACTCAGAGAATACTCCGTTACCTTACTGCTCTTAGGAGTTTAAGTGAATATAAACATCTGATAAGGTTTTTTGCCTTTCAGCAACAGAAATTTAATCTTCTGGTATGAAAGAAGGCAGTGAGGAAAGGAGATGAAAGCCAGGTTTAAAATCAGTTAAATCATTCATTTTCTGCAACCAATTATTAGGTCAGGGAACATCCAACTCTAACACCTGAAACTGGAAGGTACCAGTACGGAGCTGAGCTATAAAAATCTACTTGGTCATCATTTACTACCCGCCTACTTGCCTTTTATCAGTGCAGGATTGCTACCAGTTGTTTATTTCCTAATAAAAACTGTAATTATGGGGCTTCCAACATTTCATCTGTCTCAGTTCCTCAAAAAGGTGGGGGGGAAGAAAAAAAGCCTCACAACTGCAAACAGCATCACAGCACGCAGCAGCTTACAAACAGCTCGAGTGAGCCATACGCAGAGCTGCCATCGGAGTTCTACAGGACTTGGCGTGGGAAGCTCTACCAACCACACCGACCTTTGCCGAGGTGAGTGTTGATGGACATGTATCGCGCCGTTCCAGTTAAGCTCTTGTGTTCCCTGTAAGGTATGTGTTTTTTGGTTTCCGGGTCGATGTACTCCTTCGCCAATCCAAAGTCTATGATGTGAATGACGTGCTCTTTCTTGTTGCCTTGCCGGCCAATAAGGAAATTCTCTGGCTTGACGTCTCGGTAGATGAGGTTCTTCGAGTGCACGTACTCCATCCGAGAGATCTGCGAAACGACAAGGCAGAAGCTGGTCACGAGCGGAGCGGCTCCCGAGGCAGCAAGGTTTGGTTAGCCCATCGCCGACAGCTCAGCGCTACCTCACGTTTCAGCTGCTCTACGAGACACGCGCCAACAGATGGAGGGAAGGAATTAAGGCAGCAGTTCCACTCAGAGCTGGGTCGCATCCTCCCATGCCGAGTGGGAAGAGGAATTTGTCATCCCCTCCTTTCTCCGGCTATCGTACTGTGCTCTCCGACTTTATTCCTACACTGCAAAGGCTGTTTCTGAAACATTACCACCGGGACGCAGCTCTTGGAAGGATGCCACAGGGAACTGCAGCAGCCTTTTTGTATTGATTCAAACATCCTAAACCGCTTACCAGGAGCTCTTCCCTTGCCCACAGCCTTCTCTTGTTGCTCTGCATCTCACCACCTCCCTCCCTCGACCCATATGTTGTCTTAGACACGCCAGATTCTCCATGGAGCGGGATTTTTGGGCAGGCAGAAGCCTTATGATCCTCAGCGCTGACTAAAAATAATAATTAATCTCATCGGTTGTCAACTAGGATATTGCTGGGATATCTTTCAGGCTTTGACTAACTTTGTTCTGGCAGTACAACTGAGACGGGAAGGTAAAAGGGCAGGAACCCCACTTCCACGGCGACAGAGGGCCATTTCCTGTCTAAGAACGCGCCTCATTCAGATGTTCATCATTAATACTGCTTTTGAAACTAAGAACACTGCAGGTGGAGTGTGAATAGGTCACCAAGCAGCTCTCCTTTGCCCTCCTAACTTAATAGATGATTCCAATTGGAAATAACTCACAATGCCATTGAATTTATTCTCCTTTTTAGGTTTTAAATGAAAACGTGAATTCCCATGTATGGCTGCCCTGGTCTGCAGGACACTTCTTGGGAAAGGCCACTGGAATCTCCCCCAGCTGCATGCAGGCACGCAACACTTCAAAACTGTTGCAAAGCTCTGGCAACCTCCAAATTTTGCACTAACGAGCCTCAGTCCGCAGAGGTCACTGCTGCACTGTTGCGGGGGACCTCACAGCGTGCTGCTATGGGATTCGGGCAACACCTAAGGTGGGAGCCACTGGCTGGTTACCCCCCGCTCCAGGGAGCTCCCCACAGGGTGTCCCAGTTCTTGAGCAGTTCTGCACTGGGTTGATGCTGGCAGGACAGCTCCGCACCTCCGGCACGGGGCAGGCCGGAGCACCAATCACCGAATCGCCAAGCCAGCTCTCCCCCAGCCCAGCAGTAACCCCGGGTCAGTCCTTCCAGCCCCCCTCACCTCCACCACAAGCACTGCTGGGCTGAGAGACCCCGACTGCTCCTTGGATCCAGACACATTCTCAGCTGGCAAAGCCACATCTCCCTACAGATGTTGGATCCACACCTGGCTGAAAGCTCCACACACATGCAATCACTCCATCCTGCTCCCAGCAGTTTAGCAGATACCTTATTTTTAAGGAAAACCTGTTGCATTTTCCACCACTCGGAAAGAAGGAACAGGCAGGAGGGGGCAGCACTCCTTAGAAAATAAACAACGCTGTACCGGGAGGGCAGCAGACAGGAAAAAATGGACTACAGGTGAATCGATCTTAAAAAATAGGACTTGCTCAAAGGCTTTTCAAAGAAGGTAACGGCACACGTTGCTGCTCCCCTCCCCTCTAAGCAGCCATTTATTTCAATGTGCCGAGCAAATGGGTTTCACAGCTAACAGCCATTATTCCTAATCAATTATAGGATGATGCAGAGCAGAGCTCACGCTCTGCACTTCAGCCATTCTTCACGCTTTGAATCACCTACAGGACACAGCCGCAGGTTGGAAGACAAAAAGGTGTGTCAGGAGGCAATTCAAATGAAGATGCAACCCTTAAAACTGGAACAAAGCGTTTCCTCGCCTCTCCGTACATAATAAGCATTCAAACAGAGCCTGGCTGGCTTGTTTGGTTTGTCCCTGCTACCAGAGGAGCTCAGTTGTTATGGCCAACGGAGATTACACAACCTGAAAAAAAAAGCTTATTTTTGTTCCTTAAAAATTCACAGCAAGTTGCATTGGCCGGGACAGCAACTTGGGCAGTTGAGATGTCAGATGACCCGAAGCAGCACTTAGAGACACTTATTTACCTGCCTTTTTTGCTTCCACCACACACACACAGAGACGCTGTTGGGTCTTTTATTTTCCTCTTTATTTACTTCCAGCTGCCCGGATGCTTCCTGACGTACTGCCAGAGAGACACACACAGCCCACGACAGCTGACAGACGCTCTCCACGTCAGACAGATGTTCCCTGCGGTAACCTCCACGCTTTATTCACCCTGACACGACACTCGCCCTGCCCGTGGCTGTGAGCGACGGGGAGCTGGTGACCCTGCGCTGCATCCCAGGCTTGCCGCCCCGGAAGAAACGAGGCGTGCCGGTGCGGCGCAACCTCGGCCTCCTCAAACCCATGGCACAGCTGAGGGAGAGGAGAAGTGCTGCTCCCACTCCAGAAACGTGCTGGGTGCAGAGACGCGGTGCCCGCTCCTCTGTGTTTGAACTACAGGCTCTGATGTCTGCGCATTAATTCTTCTACAGACAGAGAAACCACTGCAAGGAGCCGGGACTAACGGCTGGAATTGCTCTGACGCTGGAAAAAGTGACTGCGAAGCAGTGTTAACATCTGCTCCGTGATTTTAACAGCAGTAAGAACAGACTGGCATTTTATCACAGGGCACGATGGGAGACTGCTTGTGAATTAAAGCAGGATTTCCATGGCCACAGCTGGCTGAGACCATCTTCAGAGCCACAGATCTCCACTGCACATGTCAGAGAAACCCCTCGGAAGGGGAAGCATCCCCTAGCACGCAGCAGGACCCCTGTGCCACGGCTGAGAAATCAGAGGATATTTGTGACATTGAACCAAACGCCAAAGAAACCCATGCTTTTATCTTCCGTTCTCCTGCCAAGGAAGCAAGTGTAATAAACCCTCTTCCCTTGGAAAGGTAATTCTTAAGGATCTGATCTCAATGGGAATCCCAATCTCTAGATTCTCCTGATAAATTTGAGCCCTTCTTCCACACATCACCTGCTTGAATATAGATCATATCAGCAGAGATAAAAATTCCTCCTGTTTCAAGGCTGTTTTAGAGTCTCTTACACAAGACAACTTTGATGGTCACTCCTCAAAATATTTTTCACCATGACTTGGTCCAGACCGCAGCCAGAAGTTTTTGCACGGTGCCTGGCACAGTGGACCTTGTCTCTGAGAGCAAGCGCTCACAGCGAGGGTGAAAATAACATTTACTCCTGACAAAACTGAGTTGTCAGTGAGCATCGCACAGGTTGGACTTGGCCAAGAGTGAATAAAAAAACCCCATTCTCCCCCAGCCCAAACACCAAGTCAGCTCTGCAAAGCCCTAAGATGATTTCAGATTTATGGGCTTTAGGGACTGACGTTAGTTTTTCATTGCCAAGCTTTGCTTCGTTCAGGAACGACTACCACCTGATCTGTGCAGCTGCACGTGGAGGGTGGAGGAAGCAGTTCCAGTTTGACGCTCGTAGCAGAGCAATGCGAAGTATTGGAGAGGCCCAAGTTACAGCAGTAACAGACCTGGAAAACTTCCACCGGGGAAGCAAAACAGACTCCTTCAATGCAGGTTTTCACTGAGAGGTATGAAGCGGTGTCTCAGACCCAAAGAGTTTCTGATTCACCTCAAGCTGTGTTCGGTAAGCTGCTACCACAGCTCTGACCACGACGCACGCTTTCCAGAAGAACACGCAAGCCTAGTGACAAACCTGAGGGCTGTGTGGCTCATCCCCATGCCGAGGCAGACCTTCCTACTTCTCATCTGAAAAGGTTCCAAATCAGGCTCTCCTTGAAGATTCATTATTGTCCAGTCTCTATCTCCCTCAGCCAGGAGCGTCTTCTTGACGTAAACCCATGTTTAAATTCTCCCATAATCAGAAGCGTCTCTCCTTAAGACAACGATGATAGATTTGTTTCTCCCAGAGGGCTTCTCTTTCTTCTAACATCTGTAGAGTTAAGGGATCCACCCCAGTCCCGAGATGCTGCTACCTGTCAAGCTAAGTAAGACCAGCCAAGCATGTATGCCTATTACAAACATCTCCCAGGGATGCCTCTGGTTAAAAACTGACCACCAGACACAAAAAGATCAAGTGCCACAACACCGCATCCAAAGTTCCTGCCCAGTTCAGCACGCAGCACGCGTGTGTCAGAGATGGGCGGCGGCAGGGGTCAGGCTTCAGGAGGGAGAGGCGGGAGAAGGCAGCTAAATGGGACCCTGAAAGCAGCAGGTGGCTGCTGTCGGGCTGAGCCTGCAGCAGGCCGTGGCAGGGAACCACGCCAACAGCAGAGAAAGGATGGAATAATCCTAAAGACGTGGGGATCATTACATGCAAGTGAGGGGAGGGGTCAAAGGGGTGGACACCACATCCCACTAGCTCAGAGCACCCCGGTTGCTATGCTGTTGCTCCAACAAGTGCCAAGAAATCCACGGCAGACACTTCCTTCCTTCCACTCCGGAGAAGATGAAGCCCGAGGCAGGAGAAGCAATGCAATGGTGACTCCCAGCATGGGGGTCATCTCCTGGGAGCTCCCTGACCTCCATGCTGCAGAGGGGCCTCCCAGATAATTAGTATTGTTTTACCCTTGAGTCATATTCCTGGCTTAAAAAAAAAGTAATTTGATGACATTTTGGTGAGAACTGAACCAGAGAAGCAGTTTTCTGCAACATGCTCACTCCCTACATCAGGGCAGGGTGCTCCTCTCTGCTGTCGGGTGGTCTCGGGCCATTCACCTTTTTGGAAGTCTCACCTGGATATCAGGCTTTGTTAGCAGGGATGTCAAGCACCAGAGGAGCGAAACACTGCTTGTGCAACGCACTGGATTCTGGCAGTGAAGCCTCACGTCCCCTCACGCCTGCAGTTAGAATTGCAGCAGCTTAAGCAGGCTTGGCTGGTCAAAAGCAAGAGCAAAACATAATTTACGGCGGCGAACCCATTGAATCCGACAGTCCAACTTCCCTTCTCTGATGTGTCTCTCACTCTAGAGCGTGACACAGTGACTGCAATGATTTAGTGTAGGAACTAAGATAAATCTAACACATTTTCCCCCAAAGCCTGGGGGCGGAAGGGTTTTCATTCCAGTTGAGCAGTGCCAGCCTCTTCAAAAGACACGTCTTTGAGGGCCAGGTGAGCCAGGAAACCTCCCAGGGAAAGCGATGGGGCACACCTGAAGATGCTAACTCTGCCTCCTTAAATGCATACACTGCAAGCTGGTAACTCGTGTAATCTTCCTGAGAAGACTGGAAAGATCCCCATGGAAGAAGGAGCAGCACTGCCTGCTCCCTCTGGAGACCCTCAACTCCTCCACTGCTTTGGTGTCCCCCTGCATCACCCCAAGCATCTGTTTTTCAAACTGATACCAGCGTCTAGACGAGTTGGCAGGCCAGCGAGGTCACAAGATCAGCAGATGATGCCAGTGAAGACTGTCCAAATACAGAGCTAATCTGCAGCCCTAGGGCTTGGCAAAAGACAGACGGACACTGCCGTGAGCATCTTGATGTCCCCTGCGGTCACATGGGAATAAACGTACATCTTTACCTCTTACATCTTTACAGCCCAAAGGTCATACAAGCTATAGCCGGGGCTTTGCCATCTGTTGCCTCTTGATTTAATCAAAACCAACACTATAAATTGGTTTTGCGCTGATGAAGGAACACTCAAAGCCAACAACACTAGACTGCCCAGCCATAGGAAGACAACTTCATGAACCCAATACCAGGCAGGTGCTGTTCAAACTTCTGCATCCGTGACCTCAATTTTCCATTTGAGATTTTACTGTGGCAAACTTCAGTTTATTTAGAAAGGATTATGATCCTCACTCCCTCACCATCTTCTCTTTCCTTCAACACTTCCACCCACCGGTCCATTAACGTGAATACACCGTTCCACCTCTGCTGTGCCACTTGGGTATCTGCACACCACAGGTTGAAAACCAGAAAGCCAAACTGAAATGGTAACGAAAGACTGGCCCTACCAACTTGTGGAATTTCACTCGCCACGTTTAGTATCTTCAGTTTCACGGCGTCCACTTTTAATGCAAACACAAATCCAAGCTACCACTTCCAGCTTGGTGAAAGCTTTCCTTTTCAGCCAAATCAGGAGCTCTGGGATGCTGCCTATAGATCTATTATTTTCCAACTGTTAGTCATTTAAACCCCTTGGCCAATTTTAACCAAACCTGACCAGGGCGGAGACTGCGAATGCTGGTAGTTTGGCTAAGGACAGCTCAGCTCCCATTGCTCTGAGAGGTTTCAGTCTACGAGCAGCCTGGTAGCACCAAACCAGTAAAACTGGTAGGTGTGGGAGGGTGCTGTGCTCCCTGTGTCCCAGGGAGTAGGTAAGAAATGAGATGTTCTAGGAGATGTCCAAACAGGGGGAGGGAGCTGGGGTAGATACTGGGGAAGGGGCGTGTAGGGGACACAGGGCACAGGTCCATAGGTATCCAGCCTCACTGGCTGTGCTATGCAAGGAGCAAGTTTGCTCACAAGCATTACTTGACCTGTGCTTCATAAAGAAGGGCTTTCCTCAAACCTGAGCAGCTTTCCGAGAAAGATGGAGACACTTTTTACCAAGGCCTGTAGGGACATGAAAGGGGCAACGTTTTTAAACTGAAATGTAGGTTGGACATAAGTAAGAAATTCTTCACGATGAGGGTGGTGAGACACCGGCACCGGCTGCCCAGAGAAGCTGTGGATGCCCCGTGACTGGGTGTGTTCAGGGTCAGCCTGGACGGGGCTTTGAGCAACCTGCTGTAGTGAAAGATGTCCCTGCCCATGGCAGGGGGGTGGGACTAGATCTTTGACGGTCCCTCTCAACTCAAACCAGTCTGTGATTCTACAACAGAAGGAGATTTTCTCTCCAACCAACAGACAGCCCTGAACCTCACCCACCCTTCAGCTAGCCCAGGACTGACATAAACCCGAGCTGGCATCGTGGGGGCTGCGGGGCTCAGCCCTGCCCGCTGTTACTCACCAGTTGGATGGCTATCATTAATACCGTCTTCAAAGTGAACGTCCTATCACAGAGGTCAAATAAATCTTCCAAGCTGGGACCAAGCAGCTCTAGTACCATGGCGTTGTACTTTCCACACGGCCCGAAGTAATACACCTGGGGAAGCCCTTCAGCTGGAAGAATATGAAAAGAAATCAGTCAACAGGACAACGTTAATACCCTTTCTCCTGCATGTAAATTTTTTGCTGGGCAGATCCTTTATTTTTACTTCTCGAGTGTCCTTTCTGTTTGATCTTGCCCAGCAAACAAATAAGCTTCAGCACGCACTGTGAATGAACTGAGGGCCGGATCAGCGCAGGCTTTGCTCAGCTACACCCTTGAATAGACAAATGGATTTCAAAGCAATAACACAACCACATGAAAGCGTCTCATTTTGGCAGCTGAAACGCTTGGACTTAGGGAACAAGACATGGAGTTCCCTATGCTACACTAAACACCAGGCAGAGTACAACCCCAAATGTGGGCTGGCACTTGTCTGAGCAGTTAGGAAGATGACAGCCCTTGCAGAAAATGAGGCACGTCTGAAAAAACGGCTGCTCTCCAACCGAGATAATACCTAGCTGTCGTTTTCAGCACAACCTTACACAAAGTTTACTCTTATTATACTCATGAGAAAGGTAAAAAAAAAATTCCTTTAAAAAAAGAGCAAAGATTTACATTCTGACCCATCCCCATGTAAAAATAAGCAATCATCGTCTCTAAGCATATGTGCAAACCGTTTTGCTGTGAGCTGCACACAAAACTCTCAACACCCAACCCAGTAGGAGCCAGAGCCTACCCTTCCCACCCAACAGCTCAGCAACAGATTTCTCAGCAAGAGTACGCAATATTTACACTCAGCTGACAGTGCCTTTTTGCGTGGATTAGCTTTCTGAAAGGCACCAGAAGAAAAGGGAAGAAAACCTGCTTCAGTGTCTGAGCACTCACTGAGCTGCACAGGGCTCCTTGAATCACCTTTTAGTCAAAAATTAACATCATATCAGCCCGTACAGGGAGGAATTCAGTGCAGGGCTAACTGCAAATCTTTCTAATGAGTATCCAGCCCTCCCGGCATCAGTATCAAGCTGCGTCATGTAGAAAAACTGCATTCCCGCTCTACATCTCATAAGCAGTTCCAAAACACAACGGAAGGGATTTTGTTTTGAAATACGGGGTTTTGTCCTATGTCAAAACAGCATCTTTGCTCGAATACACAAAACACGGCATCCTGCTATTCGGTGTAAAGGCTGGGCACGGGACGGGGAGCACTACTGTGTACTCATCCTTTTTCCCCAAAATGACAGAGAGATCTGTAAATTATACAGCACGGGGCCTGACAGCATGGTGACCATAAATGCTGTGGCACGTTTTAAGTAAACGTATACACGCACCTATAGCTACGTAAGAGATCAATATTAAAAATAGCGAAAAACCTCATGAATTCAAACCCCAGAACTGAATCGCTTGTGTCGCTGCACTGATCTGTACGTGCTCCGTAGCCCAGCGCAGGTCAGTGCAGCAGAACAGGGAACGGCTAAGGCTGGAGTGGCACCAACACAGTCACTTTATGTCCCACTGGAGATTTCGGAAAGCCTCGTTAATCTGTCCGACAGCACTCATCAACTTGCCAACATACAATAAGTGCAGCACGGAGATTACTACAGCTTAAATATCACAGAACTTATGCTCCCGTGTATTACTCAAAAAGAACAAAATGCAGCTCGCCAAAGATTACCATGAGATGGTTTTAATCGCATTAATTCCCATGCTTGGGGAATCATAGTAGGTATCAGTCATCAGGACGCACTAATGAGATATTACAGGGTATTGCAGGAATTCCCAGTCTAACCGGAGTTTTGTGTCCTACGTAAAACGTTTACCCAACCTGGTCTTGGGAGGCTACTGCTCCTAACAGAGCTTTGTGTTTTAGGAAGCACGAACAGCAATTAAAGCCCTCCAAGAAAACAGGATGGCTTGATGCAGAAGCAATTCGGAAAGCGGAACAATGATGGGACATGACCCAGGCAGCTCCAAAACATTTTCAAATAGTCCCAAACCAACATGACTGATGATTTCGTGCCATCAGCTTAGTGCCGAAGGCTTGAATAATTGCAACGGCTCTTGAAGTAACTCATGGTGAGCCCTTGAGTTTTTAGTGAGATCTGATGAGGTCTTACCTACGTTACCTCTAATACCAAGATGATAATTTCTATTTTTTGAAGAACAGAATAATAGAATAACAGAATATTCTGTGGAAACTTTAAAACTAAGACCACTATAAATTCAAGATATATATACAGTGAGTACTTCTACCACAGTTTTCACATGAGGATAATGGTCTTGAAAAGTGCAAATCAGGAAGGAAACCACTTGGATTAGGAGTGTGCTAATTAAGGTATACGGGAGAGTAAAATTGAAGAGAGGCTCTTAGGGAAGGCAAAGAATCCCATTCCCAGAGCAAGAGGAAAAGAGTAAATTTACAGCCTTATTTGGTGAAGAGAGAGAGCATTGCAATTAAAATTAAATCCCCACTGGACATAAGAACCAGGAAGATAAACTGCAGTTAGGCCCAAAAGATGGAGATTTCACGTAGAAACGGAAGCAACACAACTATTTGGCGCTCTTTGGGGTTTTAGCTTTACCCACTCGAAGCCTTATGAGCCAAGAGTACCCCACGACCTCGGAGTCCCCTTCTCAGCTTTAAACCTCAGGAAGGCTCTGCAGTAGGTGGGAGCTCCTGCAAGGTGAAGCTGTAGCGGAGAACATTAAAAAAAGCATCCTAAGTGCCAGCCTACAGAAGACATTATTAGTTTCAGGCATATTTTTAGGGTTCGATTTTTTTCTGAGGGTTTGCAGCAGTGACGCTGCCAGCTCTGCAGTCAAGGGCTCACCTCTTCCCTTTGCTGGAGTAAAAATGCTGTAACGTATATCTCGTTTTCAGGCCCAGGCTGCATCATACACACAGCCTAGACCCACAGGAGCATCGCTGACAGCCCTTCGGAGCCCCCCAGCCCAAGCCAGGGCTCCTCAGCTCCACACTGCTTACTGGAATGAAGCGATGAGGGACACAGGGCAACGCACCCTCAGCTTACTCAGTCGCAACTCAACGTTTAGGTTGATAAGAGAAGTTGTATGGTTGATGCAAATATTAAGGCTTGATGCCTGCAGGATCCAAGCAGGCAGACGCAGCTAGATGATTTCAGGGTGCTTCTCTGCAAACTTGAGATGCAGGCATCTCTGGACCCATTCTTCTTATGAACAGTAAAAAGGGGCAGCCTAAAAAAACATACGTAACATTTTATTTAATCGCAGCCCATCTGCATAATTCAGGACGCAGCGCGGCTCTATTTCGGCAACTAGCAACATGCCCTGGTCCCACCGCGTGCGTCCGTTGCCACGGTGAACCACAAGAACTCCACAAACATCACCAGTCGATCTGCAAATACTTAAGAAGGATGTTGCCAACAAAAGGGATTGATTGAAGAAAAATGTATCTTTTGTCTGGGCAGTCAAATTTGAGGTTTTTAATAGCAAGCAATTGTGTCGGAAGAGGACTGAGAAGGTCAAACAAAGCCACAATGCTGTAAAAGTCTGTCCTAGACGAGCAGTTCTGGATTCAAAGAGTGCAGGATAAAAAGCCACGGGCAGAACAGAGGTCTCCTCTTGAGGATTCAAAGGCACAACTCAACACTTGAAATACAAACCATGAGCAGTTTAATGCAATTAATGTATGAAATAACATCTAAACAATTAATTTCTCCAAGGCATTATACACGACCAACGTATTAAGGCAAGAAAATCTAGGCATGATGTGTGCAGGTTCTCCTTTGTAAAAAAAGCAGCCCGTTTCTGCTTGCAGCAGCGCTCACGGTAAGCATCTGATTTTGCTTAGCGGCTTCAGTCTTGCTGCTGAGTGATTTGGCCTGACTATATGTAAAAGGCCCCGCTCCACCCTTGCTCTCGTGGAAAGTTTATCACCCCAATAAACACAGACTGATCGCTGCACTGGAATCCACAGGCAAATTCTGCTATTTCAGCAGTGCGATGACTTGGAAAAAATTCAAGCTGAGCACAGCAAAAGCCTAGCATAGCATTTTGGAGATTAAAGCATCGCGGCTGGAACGAGAGCAAATGCAGACATCAAAGCTGAAAACTCAGACTTCGCTCCACCGCGCTCCCGTGCAGCCACGTGACCCTGGCTTTGGGTTTCCTGAGATGCTACAACTAACTGCTCCTGCGGCCTGCCTCCAAAAGGGACCGTCCCATCCCCACCCCACCCTCACCCATCCCGCCGCCTACCTGCGCTCACGTGGCCAAGGAGTATGTTGGATCAACCCTCGGAAAAACTGTTAGTGTTTGCTTAGCTTGAATGAAAGAGTGGGAACATAACACACAGCAGGACCAGTGCTCTTGGAGAGGGCGTCATTTGAGCTGGATTAACACCAAGGAACTACACCTTTCAGCAAATTTCCACCTCAAGATCAAGCATCCTGGCTGATTCAAGTAGCGCTGCCTTGCTGCCACACGCTTTACAGCACGACTAACAGCCCTAATAACTCGTCAGCCATCCAGCATACTCCAACAAGCCACGTTAGTCCAGGCTTCAGACCCACAAGTCATACAGACAGTCCAAAGCCATTTCCAGGACAGGTTATGAAATGACAACTGGCAGAGAGATGCCAATCAAAGGTTATGCCCAAGGGAAATCGGATTTTGCAGCGTCTGCCCCACGTGGAAAAGCGGAAACCATCTGCCGCGGCAGAGAATGTGTACTGATGCTCTGTATATGAGCATCATGAGAGGCTATGAATAAACCTTGTGCAACAGCGAGCAGCCCAAAATACACCCAAGAAGAGACGAGGTAGCGAGTGCAGGAAGCGACACGTGGCACCTGCGTCCGCGGAGGCGCAGAAGCCAAGGCCCCGTACATCAAATGTCCAGGAGACAAGTGCAACGTGTGAAAAGTGAACGACACGGGTAGCTTCTGAATCACCTATGGTTTTTGGTCCCGTGGGAAACTGGTTTCCACCACCCTTCAGTATGGTGTGGCCAAATAAAGAGAAGCTGACATCTATTTCAAGCAGTACAGAAGAATTTTGTAGCCTCTCTTCACGTAGGCTTCAAAGCTGAGCTCTATCGCAGAGGGGAGACACCCCCAGGAACCCCAGATTAGATACCCAATGACAGAAGGGGGGGGAGCAACCCAACGCCGAACAAACGGCTGATACTCAGAGCAAAATCACACTCTACACGAGCAGCGAGAACGATTCTTCTAGAAACGGATGCAAAAACACGACAGCAGCACAAAAAGTTCTGCACCGTTTTAGAGCAGCACTGATGAATGGGACATAGATTGTCACAAAATTCTCATTCAGAGCAGAAGGTTTATTTTTACAAATCGCAGAACACAAAATCACACGATAAACAGCATAAATAGCAACTGTGCGAGAGCTGAACCTCTATAGCTAAAATTAAACATGTTCCAAACAAATTAAACAAATTGCTTTAGAGTAGTCAACCCATTTAAGCTGATTACACTAATGAGGATCTACCCCTCTCTTAATTTTCAAATCGGAATAAAATCCTGGCTGAAACAGAAGCTTTGCTATCAGCGCTGATTGGGCCAAGATCTCATCTTTTAACCTCTTAAAACACGCCCTGTGATAGTGGGTTTAAATCTACCCAAATACGTTGGTTAATGGGTTACGTCTATGAGCTGGGATTACAAAGTTTTGTTCTGAGCTTCAGGTTCTGAATGATCTGCCTCAAAAACAGAAAGAGGGAAGAAAAGTTAAGATTGGAATAAAGTTAGCCTAAAGGTCTTTCAAATATTTGATTGCACATTTTTCAGAGATGTCTTAATTCAAAGCTGGAAAGCAAAAGCTTTTCAGTGCAGCCCTTCACCTTCAACCATAACTGGAGGAGTTTGGGGAAGGACAGAGACAGTGAGTGATTGACAATATTTTCCCATTTGTTCTAAGAAAACACCCAGTAGTTGAGATGCAAAGGAAAATGAGCAGAAAATGCCATTTCTGACTCTAGCACTAACTCACTTGCAGCTGCGTTGCATGTAGGAAAGGGGGTGATGCCGGAGGGTCCGCCACAATCTTACCAATTGCTCCAAGACTTTAGTGAACAGGGTGAAGAGCAACTGGACCTGTCCAGAGCATCTGGCAGCGTCCCACCGTCTCCCGCCTGCTTCCCTGCGATGCCGCCTGGCAGGCAGCTGGGTCACCGTCCGTGCTGGCTCCTCGGGGAGAAGAGGCACTCAGCAGAGCATCACTTAGCAAGCCCCAGCTGCTCCTCTCCCTTGCCCACGGCCCAAGGAAAGCAGCAGAGAGGTAGCCACCTCCTCAGACTTCCACTGGCCGTCGTGCCGGCTGTCTCTGCTCCCAGCCCCTTTTATTCTAGATATCTCCTCTTTAACTGCTCACCCTCTTCCAGATGGCACCTCAGCAGCCCTTTTACAGCGTCATTATGAGCTCCCCGTATTCACACTCCCCCCGAACATCCTCCTGCTTTGGTTGCTCCAACTGCTGCCAGACGCTCGGCTCTCCGCCGCCAGCCCTTCACATCTTTTTCCTGCTTCGGCTGGGCAGTGAATCACCTCCCTTCGAGCAAACGCTCAGCGCTCCCACCCAGCAGGAGTAGCTGCCGCACGACTTTCTGCTTAAGCCCGTCGGTGGCCGAGAAGGGTGCAGGGCTGCTGCAAGAGGGAGAAGAGGCAGAGCAACGCGCTTCCCCTGCCCTCGGATGTGGAAGAGGCACAGCTCACTGAACCCAAGAGGTGCTTGGGAATAAAGCAAAGGAGAATGTCACGAGCCGGATCAATACCTTCTCCCCTGCAGAGCAAGCAGAGTGCTTAATGGGAAGAGCTGACACTCAGTACACCACGGTGCAACAGTTGTGTACAGTCCATGAGCAGACAGAGCTACTCTCATCTCCAATGAGTCTGCAAATGAAGCGTGGCTTCCACGCTGACTCCAAGCCTCCAGCTTCACTCCAGAAACCCAGCATATTTTGTGCACCTTCGCAGGGTACGCAGGAGATATTGAATCCCTGCTGTGCTTTGAGTAGCTTATTAGTATTTGAAACTACAAAAAAAAAAAAGGTATGAGAAAAGGAACAGAAGAGAAACAGACATGGGAAGGACAGAAGGAAGAACATATTTGTTCTTGCTGCTGGTAAAAGTCCAAAGGATTTGATTTTTACTTCAGTTGCAGAAAAACAATTTTCACGATCATTGTGTTATTAAAACAGGGTGACATTTCATTTTCCTTGAGTTGTACAAGCTGGTTTCCTGATAATCATGTGTTGACTCGATTAAACAACTCTTCACATACACAAAGAAAGAAACCGTTTCAGAGAGGGTACCAAGAGGAAGTTCACGTTTGTATTCATAAAACCCAAGAAAGATTGGGAGGAGAATTAGCCCCAGCTGGAAAGGTTAAGCCGCAGGAAGACTTTCCAAATCTGGGAAATTTACCCAGAAACACCCATTCAGAGGCAGTTTTTTAGCTGTAGCAAGTAAGGTACAGTCAAATGAAATTGTTTCAATTCTTGAACAAGACAAAAGGATAAAGAACAACACAATAAATTGCTTTTTTGGCAAGTTTCGGGAGACTGAATTCACATTTCTAGGGCTCAAGGGAAATGACTGCACTCAAATCTCTATATAACTGCTGGATTTTATCACACACTGGAACAGGCTGCCCAGGGAGATGGTGGAGTCACCATCCCTGGATGTGTTTAAGAGACGGGTGGATGAGGTGCTGAGAGATATGGTTTAGTGGTGGACAGATACGGTTGGACTGGATGATCTCTAAGGTCTTTGCCAACCTAGTGATTCTATGATTCTATACCAATATACCCTTTGCAACGATCCACTGACAACGGCAGCTGGCACCTAAGACACCACCTTAAGAGAAGGACCAAAACAGTGTATCGTTTTAGAAGAGTTATTTTAAACCACCCCAAAAAGTTCTAGCTTAATTAACTACCTTTTCCCACACCTGTGACCCAAGGACAAAGCCAGATCATAGCCAGGACAGCCAACTTGGTTCTGCTGGTTCATGCCAAAGAGGAATTGTTTCCTCTTCGGTTTTCCTTGGCTGCGCAGTTCTTGCACTGGGTCAGCTCTACCTGCTGAAAGGGAATTAAGCAGCAGGTTGCAGCTCCTTCCTTTTAACCAGGTAACAGAGAAGATGAGTACAGGTATGCTCTGTGATTGCATATTTTCTTTCCTTTGAGCACAAATTATGCATGCTAATTACATAACAGGTATAATCCACAGGATGCTCAAGAAAAACCAACAGCAGATCTTCTCAGTTGCAGAGAGGGCTGAGCAGCACACACATTTAACTCCAGAAGCACTGCCAAGGAAAAGGCTACTTCTTGGCAAATGAAAAATGCTAATCGCTCCTCTGCTGTCCAGAGAAACATTCCGATTCGATCAGAAACATCACCGAGTCCCAGGTGAGCCCGGCGCTGCAGCAGCTCACCTCCACTGGAGATAGAGCTCTTACCACCTCCCTACTTCCTCCCCATCCACAGGCCAAAAACATATAGGGTGAGTTAAGTGACGTTTTAAGCTTACAACGTGCTGGCCAGCTGCATCGCTCCTCTGCTGTCCAGAGAAACATTCCGATTCGATCAGAAACATCACCGAGTCCCAGGTGAGCCCGGCGCTGCAGCAGCTCACCTCCACTGGAGATAGAGCTCTTACCACCTCCCTACTTCCTCCCCATCCACAGGCCAAAAACATATAGGGTGAGTTAAGTGACGTTTTAAGCTTACAACGTGCTGGCCAGCTGCAAAATAGGGTGAAACTGCTGGGATAATGCAGAGGGAATTTGACAGCTTGAATTACAGCTCAGCTGCAACCCACGTCTCTGCGCAGGGACCAGGAGTCGTTCTAGCCAGGACAGCACAGCAACATAAGGCAAAACTGGCACGTACAGGCAGTATTTATCATTGATCCAACGGCATTTGGGTCTTGGATGACAGATCAGATTGGTCCGATTTAGGTGGATAAAGCAAACGGCGGCATCAGACACGCAGCCCCTGCTTTGGGTGCTCAGGAGTCAGATGATGCTCGGCCAGCTGAAGCTGGCCAGACCACGCTGGGACGATCCAGGCGGCGTTTCTGGCAGCACAACCCTACGTGCCATCCCCCAGCCGCACTGAGACCTGCTCGAAAAGCTGGGGGTGCAGCTCGGCCCCACAGCACTCCTGCCTGCTCCTACGGGAGCTCCTGCAATAGCATCAAGCTAAGTGATGGATGCTAAGAGTCCAACACTCACAGTGAGTAAACTCTCTACAAGAAGTGAAGATAATGGCATTCAGCAGTTAACTACTGTAGTTTTTAAGGGAAAAAGAGATTTTTTTAGATTAGTAGGAAAGTGTTACACACACAGTCCTTCCAGCTCGATGGAAAACCTCCCACTCCCTCTTAGCACAGCAGAACCTCCTGCAAAACAGAAGTTCAGAGGCTGCAAATAAGATACTACCTCCAGATACCATCTATTTGTTTTACCTTAAGATAGCTGAGTACAAGCAGACAGGAATGGAGTTTTGAAGGAAAAACCGCCACTTTCAGACAGAAAAACTATGACAAAATTGCAAGCCTCCACCCGGGGCTGAAAAGTTCTTCTGACCTATCCGAATCCATCCTGCCCATTCAGGGGCAGCGTTTATAGCTTATCTTTTAGAGGTGGAGGAGGTTTTTGAATAGGAGGCAGGGCACAGCTCAGAAATGCAAACTCCAAACCCGTTGAATAGCTGGGCTCGAAGGCAGGCAGCCCTACAGACCAGAACTTCACTTGAGTCAAAGCTCCCCAGCACAGCTCAAACGTTTCCCTCTTTAAGGTGAGGAACACCTAAAAAACCTTCAGCATTCATAGGGTGCTTAGGAAGCACAAATATATGAAAGGGATCCCACTAAAACAGACACCCACCTTCCAAAAGGGAATCAGCTTGTTTTGAATCGAGGCAGTAGTCGACCCCTGATGCATCACCCCTCCAGAAAATGATCCGGCTTTTATAGCTCTAGACCTCAATCAGCTGCTAAGTGCAGTGCCCCAGCAGCTTGAAAAATTGTCAAAGAAGGGCTAGGAAAGGGGGACAAGCAGAACAGCAAGGCTAACTGGTTGCTACATGCTTCTTAATTTTTATGGCCCTAATTGCCAAACTGGATTTTCCATTCAACACAAATATAAATTCCAATGTTTATCTTCAAACACCGAGTATTTTCATCTTTTCACTCAAATGGCTGAGGCACTCAAAGTCCCAAGCACAACCTGGGCTGCTAGCAAGCATGAGATGTTTCAGCTCAGGGTCTGCGAGAAAGCACCAGAGCAGCAGAGAGACCTTCACGATTAAATGGCCTGTCCCTCTCCACAAGTCCAGCTGGATCCTTACGGCGGTTGGGCCAGCGGGACAGCACACAACCCGCTTGGAGCAGACACTGCAGTCTGTCAGAAGAACCCAACGAGGCATCAGAGATGACTCAGATGAGACAGCTACAGATTTATGAGCGCCGTTGCGGGGCATGCCAGGCTTCAAGAAAAAGTGTCTGCAGGAAAGGCATTTTTCAGCTTCCCATCATCCTGCCGTTCCCCTCCTCACGCTGCCCAGTGTCACTGGGTTTTGATTTGTGATTACTGCAACGAATACCGGAAGAGTAAGAGATGCATGAGGACTTTTTGAAATATAAAAAGGAAACTGCCCTGATCTCATATTCAAATATTAATGGCCTTACTTTAAAAGCATCTGATAGCTTCCAACTGACAAAGCCTAAATTTAGCCCCAGTCAGTCAAAACTTCTAATGTTAACAGAGATGCTGAAATGTGCACATTCAGGCAGCCCTTCCTAACAAGTGAACTGCCACATGAAAAAAAAAAAAAAACACCAAGTATTTTTAGATAATAAAATATTCTCCAGCTATCAACAGCGATCCAGCTTTGAAAGCAGGCAGGCTTCAACTGGGCGTGTTAAAGTAACCCACTACAGTTTATTTTGCAATTCAACAGCTCTGAAGTTCAAAAGTTTGTTGTCAAAAAAGACTTTATAACGAGGCTGCTGATGACTAAGTGTGAGGGACCTCCACGTGTTGCACTTTGTGTTTAAAAAGGCCGTTTTCAGATGAGTGAAACCACGTCTCCTCCTTGCTGAGGCATCTCAAACCTATCGCCAACGGCGTGTTTCTTTGCCAGATTTGAGAATGAAGGGAGAAGGGGTTTTTTTTGCTGTTAGAAAATTAACCCAACAGCTTAAAATGAGTGCTAGGGTCTTCTGCAGGAACCTGAGGTGGGGAAGTGATTAAACACAAGATGCGATCCAAAGGCGCAAGTTGCTGCCAGTGCCAACGGGTATCGGTTCTGTATCATCTTGTACAGACAAGTCACTTACCAAATACTAACAGTAACCAAACATTCTAAAATATTTCCAAAAATGTCAAAGGAGGAGACTGCAGTGCTCATCCAGAGTGTTGTAGCGTGACAGCTGTGAACAAACCCCCCCATACAACGAAGTAGGGTACAAAATGTGCTTCAGGTGACAGCCCCACACGGCTCCACGCCAGCACAAACCCACTTCGGGGTGCAGAGGGACAATCCCCACCCAACAGCCCTATCCTGCCCCAAACCAGCACTCTGCTGTGGGGTGACCTGTTGGCTCACCTCCCGGCCACAGCAGCGTTTCCATCAGGGTGGCAAACACACGGGTGAGATCGCTGAAGATTAAAGCGACCACAGCAACAGCTAATGCGTACGTTCGCGCTCCTTAATTAACAGGGGTGTAGGCATCTTGCGCTAACCCTCACTTACGTGGCCTCAAGTTACTCCAGCTCCCTTGGGGATACGCGTTAGGCACAGGGAGTTCCTCGTGAAACAGCTGGTATTGGCAGCACGCTCCGCCACGGTGAATTGTTTACCTCCATCCAAGTCTTACCAAAATGACCCCTACCTAATTGCTACGTGAATGACAAGATTATGCAACCGGCACGGAAAGAATTTCTTCGTGAAGGACATCGATACATACCAAGCGTGCAGCAGGTCACGAGCAAAGCAGGAGCAACACAGTGAGAAAAACACGCTCGACGTAGGCAATCCCAAAAAGCTAACTTAATACGCAGTATGGAGTAGCAGACAGCTCAGCTACGCTGAAAAATATACATGCAAATATTGACTAGACTATGTAAAAGGCTCGGTTATTTATACCACCTTCATTTTCCTTGGTCCTACTTCCTGACAAGTAAACAGACTGCTTCACTCCAGCGAGTTGTGCAACAGAAAGAGGTCCAAAAGTAAACACACAGACTCCATAATTCATTAGAGGTGAACTTGTTTACAGAGCAAGAATTCAAACCAAACCACAGAATCCGTCAATATTCTATATGTAACGACATACCCCTCCCTGACTCAGTATATTCTGCTCGTACGCTGTGACTCATCTATTGCGTGGGCTGGGGAGAGCAGAGATCTCTGTTTCCTGGGATTCTCCAGCACATCAGACTCCTCTCCTGCTTCCCACCACGACACCGTAGAGGCTCATCATGTTTGACATCCACTTGCCAATGTCACCTACCCATCCTGGGGATGAGCGCTGGCCACAGCGCTACTGCCTGCAACTCGACGCGTGTTGACACCGGACCGCGCTGAATCACATGTGCCACGGTGGGATTGCGAAGGAGTGGGGGAAGGTGTGACTCATCTGCCAGCTGATATAAAAATAAACTACTACTGAATCAAAAATGCATGACTTCTTCACATTACGCGCACAGGCAGAAGCTGTCACTATGCAGGAACTCGATCATCAGCTCAGCGCAGCCAAAAGAAACCTGAAAATAAGCAGTAATCCATCTTACCTTCCAAAGGCAAAGCTTGCAGGGAAGGCATTGCACATGGCATTAATCAACCACAGGGAAAAGATGCCAGAGATGCTTCGAAAAGTAGGATCAACAACAATCATTCCTGTACATCTACTGTCGATACTTCCCAGGACCACAGTGAATTATTTATTTGTGTGGAAGCACAAGACGAAAGAGCAGTTTCCTGATTGCACGGAGATGTTTTTCAGCCATGGTCATGTCCCGAGGAACTGGGCTCAGAGTGACAGAGTCATGGTCATGCAGCAGCAGGTTCCCTGTTCTCAAGAAAAGGCTCAGAGTTCAGGGGACAAACACACTTTGGGAAAAAAGATCATTAAAGCTTTGCAAGCGTGCATCAATGCAGCAGGCGTGTTTGCCTCAGCTTCTCAGCAAAACAAGGCTTATAGAAAGACATCTTTTTTCTTTTCCACTCCAACCAACATTAGCTGGAGAGATTAAAAAAAGCTTTCAAAGAAAGCTCATCTTCAAGTCTCAGCATTTGGCTATTTGGCTTCCATTTCCATTGGGAGGCTCTGCAGCCACAGACGTGAGCTCCATTGGATGTGACAGCAGCCGGATGAGGAGAGGCATCAGCTTTATGGCTGCACAGGCAGGTGCCCGCAGCATCCAGCCATCCTCCTACAGCATCCAGCCATCCTCCTGCAGCGTGTGAAGTGATGTGGAGAGGCTCTGTTGCCACATCCAGGAGACAGGGCAGCCCAGCGCCCTGGTGCGCAGACAGCTTTTCCACACTTGTCTTCCCTGGAATACAACAGCTTTCTAGAAGCGTTCACGAACGGCGTCTTCGGCTTCCCTTCGGCAAAGGGCTGTTACTTAGCAGACAAGTGGTATGCTAAAGGCACTGAGTAAGGACACAGAGGTTCCTACAGCAGGAAACGCAGCAGTGGCTTAAGTTTAAAAGGCTCCACATATTTAAAATCCATTTAAAACGTTTTCTACCAGGTGTGAGTGCAGTAAGATCCACCTTTCCCTCCACAGGCTCGAGCAGCACTGCACACAGCCCGCACGGCCAGCCCAGGTCCTCATCAGAGCAGTCAGTCAACAGGAGAGGCCGGTATCTCCGTGTGCAACTCAAACCAGCTGGTTGGAAACACCAGCGTATGCAAAAGGATGTGTAGGAGCTGTGGCAGAGTACAGCCCAAAATCCAAATGATGGGATGGGCAGAGATAAAAGCACGGCCATGTATGCCCACATTGCGCACGGGAAAGAGCGGCTCAAGCCAAAGGCTGCTGAAGAGGGAGACACAGACTAGAGAAGATGGCACTGCTTGCTGATAAAGATGAGTTTCCAGTAAAAACTTTGGAAGAGAGGTTTCCTCTGTGAAGGCCGTAGGAGAGCTTAACTTGAAGTAAAGGTGAGAATCTGGAATCAGCATTAAAACATTCTGAAAGTCCTCAACCCAGGTCAATAAATAAAAAGTGTCACAAGACAAAGCCAAGGCAATCACCAAGAGCTTAGTGTGCCACCAGCAGGACCCAGCCACTGATTGTGGCCCAGTGGGCCTGGCAGGGCTCCTGCAAGCTGTGTGAACTACTTTATTCACCCCAAATCAAGTAGGAAGGTCCTGGAATGCTGCTGGGTGAGCAGGGGTGCAGAGTAAAGCACAAGCTTTGCCTTTTGGGACACTGCGCAGGAAACGCAGCCGTCTTGGGAGCTGGGTCTGTTTGACCATGGTCAAAGTAACTCAGTTTTGCTCTGCCAACACCAGCTTCCCCACCCCAAAACTTATGGGGAACATAATGCCAACATCAACCAGCAGTGGGCATGGAGCTCCTCCACCCGCCGTCCTGCAAGCTGTAGGGCCTGGTTAGTGAAGATTTCTTAGGAGGAATAAGCCAAGCCTTTACAAACTTCAAGTACAGGGTACAAATGACACGCTCCAGTGACTGATCCAACACTGGAAACGTGCTGGAGATTTGAACTGGTTCTGGCAGTCCTAGGAGATGTAAACGCATCCAGTCAAGGTGGAGGGGGAGCTCCTCTTGTCCCCAAGGTGTGGAAGCAGCACATTTCAGTAGCTGTACGAAGCCGCAGAGCAAGGGGAAGCTCAACAGCCAAGGAACCAGTCTTGAGGAGGAGAGGAACACCTGGAACAGCCAGGCCTTAGCAACAGAGCAAGACAATTTTGGGGAATTCCCATCACACTTGGGCTTCTTGCCGATAGCTGTGCTGCTCACATCTGCACACAGGTAAGTACTACCCAGCAAGAAAAAAAACCCCAAACCACCACCACACCCTCAATCAGGACTGACTGGGCCACCAACCAGTAAAACAAGAACCTGGGGACAGCCCAGGCCAGGATGCATCTTCTATGTCAGGATGTTCCTGCATGCTCACTTGGATTTTATGACAAAGAGCAACCTTTAAACAGTTAAGTACTACACTGGCATCTTTTGCGATTGATGACAGTAACACCAGTTTGCACAGAGAACGACTAGAACGTTAGAACGACTCCAATTACCTTGGTCAGCAAACCAATAATATCCCAGACTCCCTAAAACTTGAAGAAATTCTCATCCTTTCCTGAGACACCCTATGGACTGACCATCAGGTCTTTGACTCTGTGCCCACAGTTTGCTTTTTTGTTTCGCTGCCTGCATTAAAGCAGTCACACACTATTTTAGGTTATTAAATATTTAATTCCTCAGTGAGACAGTGAAATCAGCAGATGGTCACTGTGCAGCAGGTCCTTGCCTCTTCTTTTCGGGGGGTGTATGTGTGAAAAAAGTTCAAGGAAGAATCATGAAAACCCATTTCATAGAATCATGGAATGGTTTGGGTTGGAAGGGACCTTAAAGATCATCTAGTTCCAACGCCCCTGCCATGGGCAGGGACACCTTCCACTAGACCAGGTTGCTCAAAGCCTCATCCAGCCTGGCCTTGGACACTTCCAGGGAGGGGGCATCCACAGCTTCTCTGGGCAACCTGTCCCAGTGCCTCACCACCCTCTCCAGGAAGAACGTCCTGATATCTAACCTAAACCTCCCCACTTTCAATTTAATCCCGTTACCCCTTGTCCTGTCACTACAGACCCTTGTAAAAAGCCCCCCCCAGCTTCCTTGTAGCCCCTTCAGGTACTGGAAGGTGCTATAAGGTCTCCCCGGACCCTTCCCTTCTCCAGGCTGCACCAGCCCAACTCTCTCAGCCTGTCCCCATAGCAGAGGGGCTCCAGCCCTTCCTATAAGCAAACATCCCTCCATTTAGAGAGGCAAGGTTATACGGGAGCTATTCATTTCTCTTACTACAGGGAGCCATTGAAGCATCAGAGAGCATCAGTTACCTGCAGAAGCACATCAGAGACGTCTATTAGTTGGTTCCTTTTGACACAGGACTATCTGTTAGCTACTTCTGAATCCATTTGGTATACCCACCAGTACTCAGATATTCTGAGAAGCACCAAAAATTACTACATGAATACAGTTTAGATCCCTTTATCAAACTTTTCACCACTCCAGAATCCCTTAATCTAGCGTGAAATACATCTTAAGATGTACAAGACTTAAGAAATCCGGTCCTCTCGGCTAATCCAAGCTGACTAATGATCTTCATCTGAGTCACGTGGCAAACAAAGAAGCTGGTGCTGATGGGAGGGAACAGATGCAAATTTGGTGCCTTGTCAGGTCTTTAAACATCGATGCTGATGGAGCACGTGGCACAGGAAGCCACAGAGTAGCTGCGAAAGGAAGAGGCAGCTATCACACCACTGTGCTGCTTCCTCTGTTCTCGCGGAAACATCTCACACGGAAGCTCATCCCAGGAATTAACTTCTGACAGAGCCCCGAATTATTTGGCTATTTGCTACTCTGTTTAACTACACCGAGGAAACTGCAAAACTAGAATGAATACCTTAAAATACTAAATTCATTAGGTTTTGCTGATGGCAACAGGGGAAGAAGGTGACTGCTACCGACATCCATTCTTCAGGCATTGAACTGAACTAAAATTTTGGGGCAAAATCCTCCCAAAAGTATTCTGTGCAATATACTGCAGGACCAGCCTGCAGTCAGCATTACAGAGGTAGTTACAAATTTCTCTCCAAAAACAGCACTTGTCCTTCTGGTGTGATCGAGCCTTGACGCCTCCTTAGAACACCCATTGGGCTTCTGCAGGGGGTTTGATGCACAAAACCTTTAAGCTCCCGAGTTTGGAGGTTGCACTTCTCAACCTGGCACGCTGCAAGCAAGACATGACCAACCTTTCTGCAGTCTTCAGCACCCAAGGTCATCCCCTTGGAAGGACAAACCAACCCCTTCCAGGATACTCCCAACTTCATGTGGACACATCCAGCCACATAGTAGAGATGAAATAGCTTTGTGTGTGTCAGAGAAGGTATCCTGTGAGAAGGTTCCTACTTGACCCATGGCCAAGTAGGTTGGTCCCTTCCAACCTAAGCTTTCTTATGATTAATATCTGTGAGTAATATACTTGAAAAGTGTTTATTCTGAATATCCAGTAAAAAGGAAACCACCATCAAAACTCTTATTAGGAAAAACCCCACATTTTTCTCCAAATGCTGCAGGTGGTGACAGTTTTGATTTCTTACAGAGACGCTGCTCACTGAGACCATCTGGTTGGACACGCAGCGGAACACGGCAGTGGCACTAACAAGAGGACCACGCTGGTACTGCGGCGTTACAGTAACGCTTTTACTGCTCTCACTTTTTAGGCTAACGGTGGGAGGTTCACCGTCAGCCACGTTATTTGGCAAGATTAATTGGCTAATTTATTGAACAGTATGTCACATGTAACACTACTGTTGTTCTCCTCTGAGTCATACGCACCATGAGTTTGGACACTTTTAGTCTTCACTTGGCAAGTCGACGATAATTCCAACTAACCAGTCTTGCTTACTGGAAGTTCAAGGCTGCCAGTTTGAGCAGGTGAGGTTTTTAAGCAAGGACCATTAAGGAGCCTGGCATTAACACCATCACTGAGAACAGACCCACCTATTTCCCCAAAGTCGGCACATATTTAGCACCGATATGTTTTTTAATTCCCAGCGTGGCACGCACGCACCAAGTTAAGGCTCTCTGGTCCTGGCAGTCTGACTGCACCAAAATTTGTTTTGTTCAGCTTCCAAGTTTCATGGAGAGACCAGAAATGTGGCTCACATCCTCCACCCGAGCTTCTGGCCTATTTCCAGTCATTTCAGCAAAACTGTAGCACAAGAGCTTCTAATGGCATTCAACAGATTATCAGAGCTGGGTTTGCAATGCCCGTGGGACCACACAGAGAGACAAATAAAAGTCATGTTGTTCGCGAGGCTTCTCAACAGTCTCTTGACAAATACTGGCAAAAAGGATTGAGATGACAGTCAGCCCCGCTCTAGAATGAGGCGAAGAGAGATCTTGAAGGCAAGATCTCCATGTCTGATGGCAGCACACTCAGAAATACTTCAATTAGCATGCACAGCATCAGATAAGGCCAAAATGCCCTGCCTGGACAATTAAGCGTTGTAGGACAAAAAGTTCAGATTCATTAGGCACAGGAGAAAACCCATTAAAAACACTTAATCTAGCCAAAATAAAGTCAGGCCCCGAACATTTGTTCAGTTTTAAAATTCCTCAGTAACATCTTTAATGAGTGGTAGAAAGCCGACAGGTGGAGAAAAAGCAAACTGGGATTTATTCATGTGTCATGAGACATATGCGCCGGGGTATCAGAGAGATGGCAAGCGTCAGCAGAACTCAAGTTGGGAGCGAAGAGCAGAATTAAGTGTCTCACTTACTCTGTGGACCTACATTTGATTTATTTACTACACAGGCTTCAGCAGAAATGCCCTAAGTCACAGAAGCATAGGTAACTGGAATTAAAGTGATGACATAAACTGGTCAGGAGTTTTGTGCACAGCATCAGATGCTACTGCCAGAATACAAAATACATAGACAAGAGCATCTTATTTCAGTAGACAAGTCCTGCTTAAAAAAAATAAAACCAGTATTTTAGCATTTCCAATAGTGACAGCTCACTTGGCACCCACATCCCTGATTTTGACTCCTACAAGGAGTAAAGAAGCCAATGGCACCCAATCTCCAGAGGATGTGCTACACAAAATTAACTAAATGGACTTGAAAAATTAATTGGAACAAGGAGAAAGGAAAAAAGCAAGACACTGCATATTATGAGCTCAGAGCAGATATATCGTTCATTCTGGTCAACTCAGTATTTCAGTAATACGAGACTACATCCTCTGCCAGTGGAAGCTAGGTCCATCCGGGGAAAACAGGAAAAATAAAATCAGAAGAAAGTGTAAAAAAATTACAGTAATGTAGGAAACTTGCCAAGCTCAAGGTCAATAAATGGTCAAGGCACAGAAGGAACAGAGAAGGTCTTTGCTTCAGAGAGACTTCCTTGTGCAATGCGTAGTCAAGGTTGTAGAAATCCTTGGCATGAGAGACAGCACATGCTAACAGTCTATATAGGTTTTAAAAGCAACCAGAAATTCAGGGAAGAAAAATCCAAACACTATTAGACACAAGCTCAAGCCTTTCATTAGGGAATTCAGAGGGCTTGCCAGAAAACAAACAAAAAAATTAAACCCCCATGTTTTGGCTTCTCCTGTTATATTCTTCTCATATTTGCTGTAGGCTACTGTCGCTCAGAGGATATTGAGACCATAGGCTTTTGGATACTCTTATGATTTAGCAAATATCAATGCAAACAGCATTTCATGTTTTTATTAGAAAAGGTCTATGCTTCTTACACATTTTCATAGATTTTAAGATTCTACGTCACCGTAGATTCTAAAGTCCGCCACTCTACACACAAACAACTTTCCATCCACTCCAGTTCCTGTGTTTTACAAACGCATTACATGGGTATTTCCCACATCAGCCAATCCTCCCTAACGCAACAGCCAGTTTACTAATGAGTTTCTAGGTCCCAGTAATGATCCTGTATTATTATGATGTTATTCTGACCAACTCTCTCCCAAAAACCTGCGTGGGACTAAGTTTGTCCAGACCAGTAAGTTCAAGTCAGAGACACACAACAAATACAATGGCAGTGTTTGACTTAACCAAGAAATCAAACTTCCTGTAAGCTTAAGGGAGGTTTACTCACCCGCACTTCCGAGTTGTTTATAAAACCTGTATTCTAAATGGAGTTGTGGTGCACGTGATTTTATTGGTTCCTAAAACAGAAGGAAAATGTTGTTTAAAATCAGTTTCACTAAAAAAAAAGTTATATTTCTATACTTGAAGTTTTGTGACTGTACATAATGCTTCAAGTTTCAAGATAAAACACCTTTGACTGAAAGTCGAACAAGAGAGTTCACCACTACACGTCATTTAAACAAGTAGAGAACAGAAAGCACTAAGACTTGCAATACACTCTCTGGAGGAGAAATAACTTCCTCCTTTAACCACAAAGCTCAACCATGGCAGTGAAATAAAAAAAAAATCATTCAACACAGCTCCTGGTCCTTGAAGAATGACCCTGGACACTGGCAGGAGGAAAGTCAAAGCTGCAAAAGACCAAGTCCCAAGTTGACTTTGTGGGTTGCAAGCCTTTATTTTTGGAAAAGGTTGAGTCATGTATCTGGTTTTTAAGTCACACCGCAGTCGTATAAACCTACGATCTTGCCTGCAGGAAGCACTAGAGTAGAGCCAGATATCTGGCAGAAACACAGGTAGAAGTCTCCCCTTCAGTAGCAGGTGTCAGTCAAACATCTCAAAGCACCCAAGAATACTCTATTTTTATACACAGAATAAAAAAATTAATAAGTCTGCAACGCTTCCAAAATGTTACATTTCTCTACTGTTACTCATCTGCATTTTACGCACAAAACCCAATGCCTACGATCCATAAAGCCATTAACGTGCAGGCTTACAAAGCTTCTAAAAATATGAAGTTAACATGGAGAGGATTAAGAGACTTGAGTAATTACATTTCCAGTAAAACTGTGCACTTGGGACAGGTGGTAATGAGGATGCACCGACTGCCCAGGCATCTTCGAAACAGAAGTTAATACTGGCCTCAACTTTGTTGCTTATTTCCATGCTTTTGAGAAACGTTCTGTGCTCAAAACAACATCAAATCGGTAGCATGGCACCACAATTAGTCTGTAATTCATCAGCCTGCGAAGTAGCCCTTTATTTGATGAACTCATCCCCCAGAAGTCTGCCTACAAAGGAGCCCCTTAAGACCGACGTAATAAAAGCCCTTTCGCGTTTCACATCGGTGCCTGTGAGTCAGAGCAAGAGCACCCAAGGGAGGTTCAACAAGGAGTTTGAGCCGACGTCTTCGACACGGTGGAATGGGTCTTCTGTCATGGAGAGAATGGGAGAATATGAAGGCTGTAGCCAATACACTTGTTTCACCTCTGGTCTGTCCGGTCAGACTAATGTCCACTTGTGCCATGAACTCCACATTAAAGACTTTTTAAGTCAGAAGAACAATTTCTGTACAGGAAATCGGGCAATTCAACTTCCAGCCAAGCTGTTAACACCAGCTCAAGTCGTCCCCTCCAATTGCCAGGCAAGGGGAAAAGCTGCTCCTGGTTGCTTCTCAACCTCCTGATATTTAAAAGCTTCAGAAGTCAAATATGACCAGTTACTTAGAAAACACCAGTGAAAAATATACTAAACGCAAAGCTGAAGCTGTACTGAAGGCAAATATAAGGCAATACAAAGCCAACTTTGTTATGTAAGTTGCATTTAAATTACGATAATTGTTGATGATGGCTTGAGGGAGAGTCTACAGACGCCCACACAGCAAAGGGATGTAGGGCAACAGGAGCTCAGCCTGTTCAGTGAATACTTCATTTGTCCAAATAAACTATTTGGATAAAGGTAGAAGGATTAATGTACCAGGATATGAGGCTGCTCATAACAGGGAAAGTAAGCCCAAGCCACTTCTGCATCAGGAGCTGCTGGAGCCCGAGCCCTGGACGCTTGCCAGAGTCATGGCAGCTTCCGAGAACATCATACCAGAACAGATGGTTGTCCTGTAGGCCAAGGGCTTAAGGATGTTGGCAGATGTTGCGTTTGTAGCGAAAAATAACTGAACTGCTACTGCCTAACACACAAAATCCACAGCTCAAACCAACGGGCATCACGATCGCTGCGAGAGGGCGGTGCCTGCGCTCAGACTGGATCTGTATGTTCAACGGGCAGGTTTCACGCAGGGAAGAAATTCCTCATATGTGCAACTCAGCATTAAAAACTGTCAGAAGATTAAACCAGTAAATTCAGAAGATCAACTCTTCCGTGAACTAGACGCCCTTAACAAAATAACGTTCAGCTGAAGAGCGGGATGAGGAGCTTTATGGTGACACCACACGAGTGAGAAGACAGGCAGTATTTTCCACCACCGGCAATTTTCCAAGATGCAGCACAACCCTCACCCCCAAAGAGAAACCATGAGACATCAGGACTGCATTTCACAGCACTTTCTGTCCAGCACTTTGCCATCCATCACACAGTTCTCTAATTTCCAGCTTTAACATCAGGACAGGAGGCACGAATAGCTGAGACAGCAGGGCTGCAGTTGCAGAAGACAAACTCACACAGCCAGAAGTACTTGGAGCAGTTTTGACTTGGTCCAACGATGCAAATAAAAAAAATGTTGCCTTTAAGTGCACTGAATGCAGCTACTCTAACACCAGTCCACAAATGATTTGAAGGATAAAGAAAATTACAGTTAAGTACACACGTAAGAGAAGCGTATTTGCTGCTGAGGAGGCTGAGTAATTCTTACTCCTGGGGAATGTGATCTAAGATTAGGAGACCAAAGAAAAAAATACCATCTTTTCCACTGTTCCCTCATTAATCTCCTCAAAAATGAAGCCGGCATGTGAATGCCTGGATGGCCACCAAACATGAAGGACCAGAGATATTTAGGCTTGAATGACAACAGGGGAAATAGAACTGGAGTGTGTGGCAGAGTAACTGCTTTAGCACTCAGATACTGGGGGGGATAGAACGCTACTGCAAAAACAGGTAAAATGAAGGCAGCAATAAAGGAAATGCCATTCAGCTCTGTCATATGGCTATTGCAAGGTTTCAGGTTAGTGGGAGGTGTCCCTGCAGGCCCTGCTTTGAGAGAAACGCATCCTTTGGACTACAACTGCTGTGGTTTTCCGGTATCATTACTTCCTTACGCCTTCCAATGCTGTAACTTTGCGGGATTATCTTTGAAAGCAAATTAGAAGCATTATTGATTCAATAAAACACCTTGTCTGTGTCCACAGCGCATTTTCTATTGTCAGATCTGCCTAAAAAGCAAGCCACTCAAGCACCAGTCCTTCCTGATGTGGATCCATATCAAGGACATCCTAAACTCCACTGCAGGTGTTTATCTTAGGGAATATCTTCTGACATTTGTCAACAGGCTTGAAAACAAGTCCCTCCTGCTAAGCCCTAATTACTTTTCATCTACTATGCATCACATAAGGAGAGTGCTAGTTATAAATCTGTGGCACTTGAACGTGACCGGAATTAATGCACCAAGTCCATCTTGATCTTCCGTAATCCGAATGACTCCTGTCATTTCGCCAGACAACATCGGTTGGGCAAACAGGCGTGTTTGCTGCTAGTATCAAAAAAGTGTTACAACTTCAACTTCAGATTCTAGGATTTGGGTCTGTGATTAAAGAGCACGCGGATGAGGAAAAAGCACATCAGCTGAAGACATCAATTTGAAAACCCCAAGAGACTCATGAAAAGCTTAGTTTACAGATAAGAAAAGTTAAGGCATAAACACCAATTACTGGGCTATAATTTTTTATAAGTCTGGAAGAGCTACAAGTCAGAGTTTCCCCAGACCCCCACCTCAAACCACCACTTGCCCACAGTGCCTCCATGGCCTGAAGCAGTCTCCAGAAGATGACTTCCTACCCAGACCACTCACTGGTCCAGGTAGAAGAAACACGGAAGCTGTCATGGCGAGCACCTGGGGAGGGCTAACCGACTGCAGGGCAGAAAATAATCCACTAACTGGTGCTGAGGCTTGTAACACTGGATAAGAGAGCTGTGAACAGAACTGCTTGCACAAGTTCTAGGTTCCTTACTGTTGGGGCTTGGGTTTTTTAACACAACTCCTGCAATGCTTTGGTGAGTCAATTCCATTCACTTTTACCATCCTGTGATGTAAAAGGAGAAAATCACCCTGAAGATGCGGTGGCTATCCTCAGCCGCCCAAACCAGCTAGGGGAAAGGCTGACCTTCACCAAATTGGATCTTGTTTTGCCTGTTGCATCTGCAGGTCAATTCCATTCACTTTTACCATCCTGTGATGTAAAAGGAGAAAATCCCCCTGAAGATGCGGTGGCTATCCTCAGCCGCCCAAACCAGCTAGGGGAAAGGCTGACCTTCACCGAATTGGTTTTGCCTGTTACATCTGCAGTCTCTCAGCATCGTACCAGACCGAGTTCTGCTATTCTCCCCCAAGGGAATTTTAACCCTTGCAACACCTCCTTTCCCGCCTCTTGACTCCCCAGAACGTGAGGCTGCAGAGTGCCACACTCCTAACCAAAGGCTCTTTCAACAGCCCACCTACAGAGAGGTAACGGTCTGGAGAATCAATGGAGCCCGGATCGGAAAGGATCAACGCAGGGAGTGGGAAGAGGTGGAAAACCCACAATCAGTGCTGTCCACTGGGACCTGGTGGCCATCTTGGAAAGAGGAACAAGGCTTTCACTGGCATAAGACAGCTCCATTTAGGCACCAAAAACATTCAGCAGGTAAAGGGATGGGTTCTTTCCTCATTTTTAATGTTCTCAGGAATTTATCTTAGTTTAAATAAGTTATTCTAGCTGAAGGTGAGAGCAGCATTAAGCCCAAAAGTGAGAAAGTTGCTTCTTGCCTGAATTTTTAATATTAAGTCATTTAAGAACACCCGAAGCTTTTACTTACCAGTTTGATCGCTACATATTCATTGGTGTAGAGATTTTTACCTGTGAAGGAAAAAGAAAAAAAGTCTTTTAGTTCCACATTCAACACTTGCAGCTAGAGACACATCGCAGCAGAGCGTCACCCATGGCGAAGAGCTGTCTTTGCTCAGTTCCCCACTGAAGTTCAGCCCTTTTACAAAGCGTAAGCCTCAAACTAATAAGTTGCAGCAGCTGACCCGGGCAAGCAAACCCTATCTTCCACTCAGCATAAAGGTAATCACGTTTTATGGGCGCGCTTATGTTCAATGCAAGCGTTTGAGGAGGTATCCCAGACACATTAGGTTTTATTACCCACATCGTGCCAAAAAGGTCTGGGGAACAAAAAATGAAGAGTCAGAGCACAGTTTCTTTCAGAAACGTCCTGAATTTGCTGGACGTTGAACAATTTTACACTATGATCTATAGGGAGTTTCACTGGCTTAATCGTGCTATATATCAAAGCAACTACTGCAAGGCAGCATGTAAAAGTAACCTTTGTACCAACACCAGCTTGTGTTTCTTCCTCTACGAACAGGCAGGCAGTGTGTATGAAATGCCTTCTGTATGCCAGCGGCACAAAGGCAATCCTCGGAATCTAATAAGGCCAATAGCTTTCAGTTGCAATATGGTACCAATGAAGCTAAAAAATACACTAAGAAAACAAAACCCATTCTTAGGACCCCAAAACACGGAGCAATGTCTGGTCTGATGCTAGCTCTGGCAAGCATGAAGGGCAAGAGCCCGGGACAGCAATAACCAGGCAAGCACGCAACCAGCTACCAGGATGCTGCAGCTCCATGACTGAGCCAGTTGGTACCTGCGCGTGCTACAGACGGAGGTGAATTTTTCCTCCGGGAACCTGTCTGGTGTTTGAACCAAGCCCTCTGCCTTCTTAGCGATCTGTGGCAGCGATGTGCACAGCTACACGTGTCAAGAAGCATCTCTCTGTGTGTTCTGAAGCTGCCAGTTAGTGTATCATTCAACATTCTCCAGCTCTCTGCTAGGTAATTGGAGCAATCGCTCCCCCTTCACCTTCTCCACATTGCAAACTGACAGCAAACTCTCCGGGAAGAGAGATCACCGTGGAAGGATGCTCAGGCAGCCCTTGTACCTGATCTGTCCCATCATCCTGACATGTCTGCTACCTTTCTGACCTCCTCTAGTTCCACCATGTCCGTTGAGGAGCGCAGCTCCCGCTGGTTTCATACAGGGAAGCACTGACCTTCCCTGCCCGTCACTGCTAGCACCGCTACAGCACGTCATGCTTTCACCGAGTGACTGCGTAGCTCCAAAATTCAATACTAATCTATGCTGGACGTTATCTGGGCTTGTTTGTGGCATCAACTTTGCCCAGCTCTATGACGCATTTACTCTTCAATTCCTGTAACAGATATTGATGCTTAGGACAAACCAGCTATGGAGAAAGTCCAGGATGGGAGTGACATACCTTAGAGCAGGTAGGAGGCTAGGCAGCTCTAGCATGTCTACGTGACACCAGTAAAAACCATGCCATTGTCAGCCCTCGCAGGCAGATACCCCTTGCATGCAGCAACAGCATTGGAAGACTCAATAAAATTAATGACATTATGAACATGAGAAGAAACAAGCAGTCTGCTTTAAATCCTGAAATATTTATCAAGGGAAATTCCCCCATTTATTTATTTCACATTATAACAGCTCGGTATTATCTGCATTCAGCTTCTTTTGACACCATCCCCGCTATACTGCTTGGTGTGGTTCTGGCCTCCGAATTTCAGACTGGGCACTCCTGCTCCAGGCCACGCACCGGAGCAGATTGCTTTAACATTCATTGGGAAGCCAAATAAATTTATGGAAAGCTTCAACCTGTTACGGTAACTGGCAATGCTGTTTAACACAGGGCAGGCATTTAAATGTGAGGTTAAATATCCTTAGAGGAAGTGTTTTATGCAAGCAGATGTGTAAGCTGAGCTCCAGCATTAACCCTTCCCACACAGGGTTGTTTGAATCCATTTCTTTAGATCCCGTATTAAAAGCTATTATGTCCTGCTGGAAACGAGGGGTAGAAAGGGTTTTGCAGTCACATCAGGAACACTCAGACAGTAGAAAGAGGGTTCAAAGCACTGAGAGAGCTGGAAGGCCCAATCAGCAGAAAAGCAGGTGGCAGGATAAACTGTTTCACCCTCTGAGACAGATAAGGGCTCCAGCCTGATGCTATCCGGTGGCTGGGGGGGGGAGAACATGCAAGGACATTAAAGGAAGGCAGCCTAAATACACTGAAATTATCTGCTTCGTATTAGCTACCAGCCAATGAGTCATATCAGCAGCTCCAGCTGTAGCTCGCCCACTGACACTTCCTCCTCCCCTCTCCTTGATAGGGGCTGAACTCCTATCGAGATGCTTGGTTTGAGGACACTGAGCCAGCCTAAGGGAAGCTCCAGCCCAAGAGAAAGATGCTTTCAACAGCAAAAAACTCAAGGAGAGAGGCATGGGAACGCCACCCCCTACAGATCCCACGACCTCCACCAGAGTCTTGGAGGTGCACCATTTCAAGGTAGTTTTGGCACTCAACGTGCAGGAGTCTAAGTTGTATTCGAGCAACACTTGCGCTTTCCCACGGACACGGGATAATGACACTGCGGAAACAGTGCTCTTCCAAGCTTGTTTCAAGACAGAGGCCACTGCCAACACCCTGCATGTACGCAGAGCTAATTTGGTAATGAAATTCCTCAGTTAAAAACTTGGGATTAGCAAAACACTAGCCCAAGACATCAGGCCAGCAGCCAAAGGTAAGTGAACTAATTAATCCTCCAGTTCACCCCCTTCAGAGCACGCGCTATGGGGAAAGGCCGCACATAAAGGGTGCAAATGGGTTCAGCTTCTGAAGTCCAAACTCTTCCTAAAGCTGCAGGATGAGATGCTACGAAGGCAACAGAAATCCCCAAAATCTCTGTTGGCTTGCTCCAGACTGAGCTCTACCCCTGGGTTTTGCTGTGACACTGCCCAAGGTGTAACGGTTTCTTCTTCTCCTCCTCCAAGGCAGCACTGGTATTGAAAAGGAAGAGTAAAGGCAGTACTGCTCACAGGAGAAAGTGAATCTGCACAGTAAAATAAGCCCTGAAGAGAAGCTGCATCTTATCTTAGTAAGACAAAAGATCTGTACACAGCTGAGATGATACAACTGTGCTAACAAAAGCCTTTCAAGTTCAGGCAAAGCTTTTGATGGAGCAGCGATTAAGTTCATGCCTCCGTTTTGGGTAGTTCCACTGACAATTATGAACCGCATATTCCAAGGGAGAAGCGATGCATTAAGTCACCGACATTCACGTGGGAAACCTAACAAAGCTGATTTCTCAAGCCCTGGCAGGAAGATGTGTCGAGTACAGGGACAGATTGTAGACGAACAGAGGAGCCCAAACTGATCAATCTTTCGCGTGCACTATTCCCACAGGTCGGCGTTAGGAAGCACAAGTGCAAACCTCTCATGAACACCACGAATCAAAAACGCTTTGACCCTTCTAGCTTGTCGCTACATGGACAACACATTTTGAGGACAGATGAGGGCTGCACAATGGAGCAAACATCCCACTAGTCCTACAGACCAAGCAGAGCTCACCCCAGACAGCACAGCACCTACACAGAGACCAAATCCCGTGGGCAGCTGAAATATGGAGTTCACATCAATTCTGCAGTGCCAGATTTGCTGTCCCTTCCAGAGCACGTGGCTCCAGATAACAGCTCCCAGAGTGGATCCTACCCAGGGTCTCCTCTTACCCATGCCCTCCACACCTAGCTTTAGTCTCGTCTGATACTCACATATTGATTTGGGAAGCAGAGATAAAACCAGTCCCAATATTATTTTGGGTTTTGTTGTTGCTTTCCTTGTTTTAAAGCAGAGCTCCTGGCTTAAAAGTGCAGCCTGCGAGCCTGCTGGGTGGTTCTCACTTTAGGGGGGCACATTCCAAGATCTGATCAACCTGCTCTCACCTGGCAATGTACAAATAAGCTGCTTTCCTTCTAGTTTGGGCCTTGCTGCTTGCTGCTGAGACACACTGAATCTTCATGAGACCCCTGCATCAATCAGGCTGACGTACATCCTCTGGACATTATGGAATTTCTTTGGACAGCACATGAAAACAGAGTTCTCCAAAAATCCCCTTGGTGCCGTAGCCTCTCATGGGAGGATAAAAGCAACATACAGGATCTTGCCCTCCCGATTTCCCACTCCCCCCTTTTCGAAGCAGGGAGAAAAGCCGTGCTGATCATCTTTTTTTGGAATGATAACTGAACACGCTGTTTTGAAACCTCCAGATAATTGGAGATTTGAACTGGAGTGGCATTAGAGCCACTGGGCTACAGCTCTGCATTAAAATAAGCTCCTGCTCTACCCAGAACTTAATTCTTATTTTAGAAACCCCCAACCCACCGAAACCGGCGTAAGTTTACATTAGCACCTACTTAATTGCTTTGCTAAATAAAGGTGCCAAACACTGGGAAAAATGAGACATTTGAAGAAGTTTATTTATCCCTGACATGGCTCATGGTTCAGGGTTTTGGGTAAATACAAGAAATGCCCACTGCATAAGTCTGAGGCGATACAAGGAGGCAGTTCACAGTCACAGCTGGCTGTATCTTTTCTAAGGTGAAGTTTACAGCCGTGGCTTACCACAGCACTAGATTTCACAGGTAAAATCCCATTTTTTCCTGAGCAGTGAGCACCTACTGACATCACAGGATTTCACAGCACAGCGAGCTCGTTTCTCAGGCTGTTTTACCTAATGCCGATTCTCCCATCGAGTTGGGGTGGGGACACAAAACTTCCTAACAGCGGGAATCATGCTGTAAAACTCCAGGCAAGTGCTCCAGCTCCCAAGGCAGCACCAAAATTGTCTTGGCAGGACACCACTTGGCATTGCACAAAAGGCAATGAAACCCCATAAGGGTGCAGAGTCCAACCCAGGGATGGCAAGCAAGATCCTCCGCTCTTTCCTGGCACCGTACCCCTGCTAGTAGGTTGAGCTGCTTTGGAAACCAAAGCTCTTACAGGCCACCTAATCTGGAGCCTGTCCGAAGAAACAGCAATCACTTAACCCCGTGCTGTCTTATTATCCTGGGCCAGACACCAAGTTTTGCGTTCATCTTCCCATTTCACCTCCTCTGTGGGCTGGAATCCAACTGTGCTGCTCCCACAGCAGCATGGTAAGTAATATCCCTGAGGCTATCTGTATTTGCAGGGAGAAAGATCAACCCTAAGCTTGATATTAGCAGAAAACAGCTTCCGTATGAACATGCCACCTCCTCTCTGAACAAGCCCTCCTCTGCCTGGCACCGGAGCGCGATACAAGAGCAGAGTGAAAACACAACCACCTGAAAACAGAAAATTATTCGAAGAATTGGGAAAATACATTTTCCTCTTATTTACTAGTGTGTGGCTTTGCTCTTTCCGTGTTACTAAATGCACTCACTGGTGCTCTACTTCTCCGAAACCACATAAAAAAAAGCCAAAAAGCAGGGGGCATGCCATTCATCTTTGCAGGACAAAACTGTTATCAGAGACTTGTTTGCTCCTATTTCAGCCCTGCTGCTTCTCCTTCCCCCCAGCAATAATTAGCATCACATCTGTGCAATAGAATTATCTGATACTGGAGCAAACAGGAGTTCTTAAAGCTACAGTGACTGGAAAAAAAGAAACAGAAGTTTGAAAAAAGAAGAGTACTGTATCTGGTTGCTGTTATCAGTACGTAAAGCTCGTTGCTCAAATACAGCACACAACTTCATTAACTAGCATTAACAAAACATTACCAGTGTAGTAAAAGAAAAAGAGCCACTCCATTAACAGGTGTTGCTTTTTCCTTAGTTAAAACTGAATTTCTCTGTAAACCCAACTTTTTCAGAAGTGAAATCTCTTCTGTAAAGTCTGTGCTTCGAAACTATGCATTAGTCAGAAACCAAATACTGCTAAAATTTTGGGAAACATGAGAAAGAACCACTGCAGAACCAGGATTTGGGCACCAGCCCAACAAACACAAAAGCCATTTAACTGGAGGCACCTTGAAGCAGAGCTTGGATTACAAAGCAATTCAGCATCTCCAGGGGGTCCTGCTATTGTGACATTTGCTGTTGGGGGGACCTTTGAAAATGCAATACAGCTATTCCTGCGTGTTACTGTAAGGATCCAAACTCATGTTCAGCTGCCAATTATGCTCACGTTCATGAAGATGGGAGTTTTTGTCCCTGCCCTTAGTTTCACTCCACCTTTGGTGCATTATCTCTGCTCCTGCAAATCAATAAAGCTTCTCTGATGTAACGCTGAAACCAAACCACCTGATTGCTGAGACAGATCGTAAGCAAGCTGGTTAATCTTCACACTGTCGAGAAGGGGCTCATCATACAGATGCGATAACCAAACCTTAGATTGAAAGATTACATAGATCAATCTAAGATACAAGGATTCTGAGCAGGAACCTACAAAGATACTATCAGTAGTTACGCATTATAACTCTCTAGTTACCTCAAGTAACTTTCTGACAGATTTATTTACCATCCCCTGTGCCTGATGCACAACTGATTTTAATTTCAATTCTAAACACATATCAAGTTTTGGACAAATGGCATTTATATCAGCCAACCCGTCTTCAGCACCCTCAAGTTCACTACCACAGCAATCCATTTCCTTCAGTGAAGAACGCAATAACTTTAAGTGAGGATCAAGACCCCCACAAGCTGCTGCTCTACAGCAAATACCCCAAAATCACATACTGGGAGCTGAGAGGCATGTAATCAAATACACCGTCTGCTGCCCCCACCTCATTTAAAAAACAACCATCATTTGTTTAGGGTGCACTGAGCTCTTAAGTCATCCTAAACAAACGACGCATTAGCGCAGCCATCTGTTTGGGCAACCAGCTGCAAGACATGTCCTTAGAAGACCAACGGACCACGAAAAATCACGGGCTGCCAGGCCGGTTCAGTGGCTGAGAGGCAGCAGCCAGATGGCCAGTCGGCACACCCCACATCGCCAGCCAGCCAGCGAGTCAAACACATGGGACAGATCAGGGAGCTGGTGGTGGGGCTGAAACTAGGGCACCGAGGTTAGTGAAGGACATGGAACAGAGAAGATGTGTCCGAGTGCTGGGAAAGTCTCACCTAACAGGACATGGAACAGAGAAGATGTGTCTCACCTAATACACTTTAACAGGGAGACTTAGCTTATGAACAAGAAATTGAGAGCAAGATTTAGCAATTCAGGCAGTTAAGATGGCTTTTTCCACCTTAGGCAAGGCATTCAGTGCTGAGAACAGTCCTCATTGTTAGGATTGTTCAAAATTTGCATCTCTGGCCTCTCCAGTGTATTCACGTATGCAAATAAAAATAATGCTAACAGTTACATCTTCTGAGTCAGAAGCTTCAGGTAAGGCAACTCGACACTTGGGAAATGAGACAAGCACATGCATTTCTCAAGTTTTTATGTATTTATATTCCAGTGGTGAAATGCTCATCTGGATAATACAGGCCACTCAAACGGTTACTTCTTACCTAGTCTGAGTTCTCCAAAGTTCCCACACCCAATCTTCTTGCCCACTCTGAAGTTGGGTCCCACCATAAGAACACCAGAAGACGCCGATGAGCTTGGTCGAGAACCATGCACGCTCCTTCCTTCTTTCGTCGTCCGCTGCCTTTCATCCTTTTCCCTATTAGTATGGTCCATGATCTTGGTGAAATATCTCTGCCAGCAGGCTGGCAGAAAGGAATTGGAGTACACACTCTTCTCCTTAGAATAGAAATATGTATCCAAAAGTATCTGAGTCAGGGTCCAAGAGAGTCATGGAAACACATGGAGTTCTTTTGGCACCGTATCCAGTTTCCTAATGCATCTTGATAATGTACCAAGGGGTCGATTATGTTCTTGAGAACTCAGTAAAGGCAGGTTGCTTTTGGTTTCTTACCTAGGGAAAAGAGAAAAAAAAGAATACATGAAATTAAAAACATTTTAAAATACCAAACAAGAAATGTACAACAGGACCAATGCCCAGAACTTTCCCAGCCTCAAGGAAATTAACAGCTATACAAGTACTTGACCATTTTCTTAACAATTTTCTGATAAAAAGCCCTGACGTGACAGAGAGAGAAGCGCTGCCCATCCACCTCCTGGCTACTGGAGTCATCAGGGCTCACGCAGCACCTACTAACAAAAGCAATTTCAGTTACACCAGCACATCAGGTGGAAACTGCAAGATCACATCCCATCTTCAAAGCAACTGTGAGGTGTGAAGTTTGTTTTTTCTCACTTCGTACATCTATAAAGTGTTACACAGAAGCCAGACAAAAAAGCAAAGTGGCAAATGAAAGGTGCCAAAAGAAAAAACAGTGAAGCCCTTTGGAAGTCAAATTCCCCTTCATTTTACATCTTCTAAAGCTGACCTCGGATATATTCGCTAATTGAAACTGTTGTCCTACAGAAATGGCCAAAATTAGTAGCCAAGGCAAGATGTATTATTTTTAAAAAGCTAGAAGTTTCCTGAAAGCTGTATCAATGTACAGTTTGTGTTACTAACGTGATTTAGGTGCCAAAAAAAGAGGTTTTGGAGAAACAGATGTTCTAAAGGAATTGGGTGAGGGACTCAAGGGCCAAGATCTCCAGCAGCCTGCCTTCGTGACTGGCAAAGGAAAGCCTGACAGTTCTGAGAAACTGCCTCCTGCATGATCACTGCCATAACCCCAAGGACAGGCAACTCGGGACTACTCGACAGCACAGCGGCGCATCTCCCGAGCATCACTCTGCTTACTGTCAAAAGAGGCCAAGAAATAGATGCTCCTCACCATGCAGGCCGAGTGGTTGCTCTGTGACCCTGGACCAGCCGGAAATGACAGGTAGGAGCTGGACCAGGACCTCCTGGGTCCGTAGATCAGTGCAGGTAAGATTGACATCGCACCATAAGAACTCTCCTAGGACATGAACTCCCACTGCAGCCAAGTGATTCAGCTCAGCCCCGCCGCGGTCAGAAGAAGTTTCTACCACTCAGAGATGAAAGTGAAGCTGCTGTTGCCACAGACCGTTGTGGCCTGATGGGACAGTCCAGAGGTACCAGTGGCAGTGGGTGAGCGCCCCCTCATCTCCCAAGCAATCAGCAGGAGAAAGGCAAAGCCTCCAGCTGTTCAGACACTGCAGCAGGAGCTGCTATTAGGCAGCAGACGTGGACGCTCTGGAGATGCTTGTGGTGCAGTTCTTAAGCAAGAACCAGAATAAACATACCTGGAGCTACCCCCCACATCCCAGGACCTATGATACTGGATTGTATTCCTTTCCGGGACACTGCTGCATTCACAGTTTTCCAGGTGTGAATGGAAGAGTGCCTGAACAATTTCAGAAACAAGCTTTGTGCCCTACTTCAGCTGTAGGCATCCACGCAGAAGCGTCAATGTTTGCACAGAATTCAGCAAATACCTTCAAAGTCAGCAGAGAGGTGCTAAATGAAACCACCAGAACAAGAGTCAGTATGGAGGGACATCAGCAATTGAACAGGACCAGATACGCCCAGGAACACAACCATATTTACGAGAGTTCAAAAGTTACTGAGGCAATTGGCTCAGTCCCCCTGTAGCAATACATTTGTAGAGGATTTAGTAAGGGTTTCTTCTGCTTGTTTCTTGAGATGATGAAGCTAACCTACGTTCTTCCAGTTATCCAAAAATAGAGGAATTATTACCCATCTACAAACCAGGGGCACAGAAGAAAAGCATTAGCCCTTCTGAAATATGAGCGTGCTTTCCCTAGCTTTCAGCTGTGGGATACGCCTATTTCTGGAAATTTTTATTTTGATTTAAGGCATCTGTACACAAGCCAGAGGTCACTGACACTAGGTCCAGAAAAATGTAGGTAGCTACTAGTTAGAAATCCCAGTTTCTGACTACTGAACTAGTCTTAGCACACCTCTGACCTTCCCTATCCATTTCCATTTGCAGTTCTGTGTGTTTGCACAGAAGAGGGCATATTGCTCCCCAGCTTCAGCTTCCTCCTTGGATTTTTTTTTTTTTAAGTAAAATACTTCCACAGAAAAACCCAAATATTAAATACAGAGAATGCACAACTGTAACACCACTTTGCAATTACTTCCTACTGCTTTTGTTCATGTATTACTGCAGGCTTCTGCATCAGACAGGGAGTTTGCAGGGCTCTAAACAGACTCCATAGGAAGGATGCTGTGTCCCTCCACAGTGCATTAGGAAGACCTTGAGGAACTAATAATAGCATAAAGGAACATCCATACATCTGGATGGATGCTTAATGCAACGTAACAATCCCACAAAACCACCCATCACTAACAGTTCATACCGATGCCTAGAACCTAGCTCAGGTTGCAGAGATCACAACCCACGGGATACTTCATCCAGCCTGTGACTCAGCAGCCCTCCTTTCTAGAGTGAAAAGCAGATGAAGCCTCACTGTCGCTCTGCACAAAGGTGGATCTCTGCAGAAAATGCCATATGGCACGTTTGCAGCAAATCCAGGTCATCTGAAAATCATCAGGTCACCCGAGAACCACTGTACCGCACCTGTACTACCGGTCTGGCCGACCCAGAAGCTGCAGCGTCAGGCTCCCGACGTGTACCAAGTATCGCGTGAAACGCCACTCGTGGTTACGCACTGCTGGCCTAGCTAGAGACACAAGGGTTGGAGATGTTCCCCTAGGAGAAATTCAGTATTTCGGATTACCAAGCTTTACCCGTACCTCAAATTAATTTAAGATTTAATACTTTAAACTGAATATGGATAAGCAGGAAGCACCCGTTACAGGCAAACAGGATGAACTAGTTCTTCGTGACAGACATCCCAACGTACTTTCAGCTGCGGCGTTCACTCTGAGGGGGTGAGCTAGCGCTGCTTCGCAAAGCTGCTGGCGTAGATTAAAGCACAGTTGTGTTTGCTTTGGGAAACCGGCTTGGAGAAGGAATGACGAGGCTCTATCAGAGATCAGAAAAGCACCTCAATTGGACCCCACCCCAACCTGTCCCGGGACAAGACTCTTCCTTCAAAACAAACATTAAAAAAGGACAGTCACTGAAATTAAGGAAGCTTATTGCTGAACAGAAATCAAACATGAGGATGATGGAGGGCTCCCAGGGCTGGATCACTAGGAAAGAGGAGCAGAACAGAGGAATTGTACAATAAAGTAGCACTTTGGAAAACAAACTTGATCCCACCAATGCCAGAGTGGAGGCTTTGTTTCCCCTGGAGACCAAAGTCATTATTTTCATCAAGGTTGGATAATCCAGGGGCAACAACCCCACTCCTCACAAAAGGGTAACGGGATGAAGCGTCCAGCAAGAGCACAAACCCTGCCCAATTTACACTTGGAAAAAACAACGCACAGCATTGGGCGAGACTGAAAGGCAGCACAGCTCGGGGCTGAGGAGATACTACTATGGAGGACCACACGGAAAGGGGCTAAAAACCCTGAAAGAAAGAGGCAAAATCTGCATGACTTGACTGACTGCATCACAGGAAGGGGAATGATACAATTTTAGGTTGCAAACAGATTTTTTTTTCCCCTGGCTCACTCACCTAACAGTTACATGGTCAGTAGAGAGAGTAAGAGACATCAGTGTAAGCTAAACCCACCAGAAAGGGTTTCTAAACAGCCCTGATGAACGTGAGGTGGACCAGGAAGAAACAGGCTGTTGAAGAACACACTACAACGCTTTCCCGCATGATGCCAGAAGCCATTTAACCTCCCTTCTGACACAAAGTACTACGAGCTTCCAACCTGCAGAGTAGACGGGTCCAGATCGCGAGGGTGTTTTGTAGCAGCTCGGTGCAGATCTGTTCCAAGTTGTTTGGCTACCTGCTGTCACGGGACAGCATGGTTACAGAAAAGCTCATTACCAGCTAGGATAAAATGGGGCTGAAAGCCACCAAAAGGTAAAAGGTACACAATTTAGCATGTTGCAAAGGGTTGATACGAGCTGTGCTTGATCTTCAGTGCTTGCAGGGCAGGCAGTGCTCGGTGACACAAGTACATCATTGCTGTAAGGGCTGCTCAAGCCTCTTTGAGCACAAGCCCTCCCAAGCCTCGGTACAGCTTCCCCCTCCCCCAGACTGAAGTCTGAGTCGGCTCATGCGCCATGTGCCAACTTTCAGGTCTGACTTCAGAACCACACTGCTTGGTTTGACACTGACACCATCCTGCTCGGTGCGTCTCCGGTGGGACAAGCAACTCCCTCCTGCTCAGGCAGGTTAAGTACAGAGCTCCACCACGCACTTTCTGGCTAGTGAAATAATATGTTAACGGTTATAAGCTACTACGCCTCCACCCTTCCCCCCTTCCCCATCTGTACAGGGCCTCCCCAGGGAGAAGGATGGAAAGGTCACGCCTGACAGTCTGCAAACACTAAGCATCCGCTCTCTCGGCTGAAAGCCTCCTGCAAACAGGAATTCAGCTCAGCAATGAGCCAGTGAACCCAGCTTCGATAACCTCTTCATTACGGCCAACCCTACGAGCACATCTCTGCTGTTGGGACACTGAATCGCACAAAGGTTTTTCACTGTTGTTACCAGATACTAAAAATGCCTGTAGTAAATACGGCATCAAATGTGGCTTTTGAGGACTAACAAAGCGCTTGGCTTTGGAAGAGGAGTGGCAGAAGAATGAAGACACGACTGTAATTTGAAGTCAGCCGCATTAATATTTAAAGACTACTCGGAACACCAGGTCTATTTCCTGCCGTGATTCAAACTTTTTCATAACGATTTTCCTTCCTACCTTTCCACCCACTCAGCAAGATTGTTTAAATGCAAGTAACTTTCAAGAGCAAAGCTGCATGAAGATATTTCCCTAATGGTGACTCAGACCAATTCCAATATTCATTTCACTACAGTACAGTTGGAGACACGGGAACAGTTATTTAATGAAAGATACAGGCTTGAAAGGAAATTACTTAAAGCACAGTTAGCCAAGTAAAAAAAACCAAACCAAAACAACTTTGTGTCCTACACAATTCAAAACACTTAGGACCTAAGATGTAAATCACGACCTCTCCTCCATCAATAAAACCGCAGTAGAGCTATAAACCAGCTTCCAGGCAGCGTTGAGGGCAGCTGCCATTCACGCTGCGAGCTGTAGCGCAGTTCAGCACGAAGAAGGTTTATCGCTTACCGGCCGCTCGTTGGGGCCTAGAGATATCGCCCACAGCCACCCAGTTTTCTCAATGAAGTCAGTAAGTTTGAAAGCAGCAGCATTAAAGGGCAATGCAAACAAGAGCATAGTGTGAAGAAGCCAGAGCAAACCTTATTCCTACCCTTCAAAGGAAAAGCTCGCTTCCCTTGCACTGAAAATGTCTTTGACCTACTTGAGATACTCTGGAGACCCTTCCAAGGTAAGAACAAGAGCTTGCAAAGTCTTGCTTTGCAGCACAATTTCAGAAAATCTGTCCAAACTGAAATTGCAAATGAATCCCCCTTTCATCCAATCAAACCAAGCAGACTTGATCCAGGTCTGTGTGCACTTCCAATTCATGGAGTCAAAACATGCTAGGAATCAAATGGGAAATGCTCGATGGATGGATCACCACCCAAGCAGAAGTAATGCAGCCCTGCAATTCCTTTCTTCTTTTAAGGACAGACTTTCAAGAAAGCCCCATTTTCTTGTGAGATGACAGATCTCATCCCGCTCGCTACACAAAGAGGATCTCAATTCCTCAGAGCAACTCCAAGATCATCGCTTTGGGACAAGACACATGCTTTCTCACTGGATTTTCCAACACCCACTCCAGGTGCCTGCGTAGTACTTTTGGTGAGTCTCTTGATCTGGGCAGTGCTTTCCAGACAAGATCTGCTGCTTCCCACATGACTTCAAAGACTAAAATCCTCTAGGGCTCCCAGCTGACATAAGCATACAGTTATGAGATCACCAGCTTCCACCCTCACTCTGTGTAAAAAGCAGAGCCTTCAGCAGCAGAAAACAGTGCTTGCTTTGTCACAGATTGGGACAAACGGTCCACCCACTGGAAAAGGTGTAACAGCCAGGATGAAGGTAATGAGGAATATTTTGAAACCAGGACATGGGATGTGTTCACTCATTCTCAGCATCTGCCAACTTGTTTTATTAGCTTACACCCTTTGGTTTAGAGGAACAAGCTGGCTTTGTGTCCTCTGCTTCACCGCATACAGGAACAGCTTCCTAGGCAGCGATGCTCTCCTCATACTGGAACGTCACTAGCAAGCCTTCCACTTACAGCCCTTGCTCTCTTCTACGTGGATACACATCTCCGCCGGCTTCAGGTCCTTTCATGCTTTCTCATCCCACCACATCATCTCCTCCCTTCCATGATGTGCCATTTCTTACCCTGCTTCTGCCCAATGATACTTTCCAGCTGACCCCAACAAAAATATATTTTTTCCAAAGCCACCCCATTACTCACTTCTGGCAAAGTTGCTGTTCTACTAAGGACAAAATTACAGAGTTATGAGATCTGCTCTATTCCTAAGGAGGAAAATCAACAGATAACCAAATAACTTATCTTGGTCTGACCTGGAAGAAAATCCTGCTGTCTACACAAGCTAGTAGGATGGGAGGATGCAGAGGTGGAATGTTCTCTCCACTCAACCATGAGAAATACACTTCATTTGCCTTTTTCTCTCACTCAAGAGCTTTCTGGTTACCTAGAGGGTCTTCTGCTAGGAAACAGACCCCCGGTAAGCTTCCTATATGGGAGGGTATTTCAACTACCTGCCTGTACCCCAGTAGCATCTCCACACAGAGAAGATCAGCATTTCTCTGCTTTCCCAAGCAGCACTAGACTGACCTGGTTTCAGTGTCCTCAGTGTTGTGCAAAACAACAGAAAAACTGAAAAAATAGGTCGAAATTCTCTGTTGCAGTTTAAAGCTGGTAACAGCGTGGACAAAGCTGGCTGCAGACTACGGCAAGCAGGTGCATGTTGCGTCAGATGTCCCACACTTGGGAGGTTCTTTCCAACCTTGAAGACTATAGATGCCTTTTAAACGTTATGAGTTGCTTCTGCTGAATCATTTGACCCAACAATTTAATCTTCAGCTTGTGCAGTTAGTTTTGTTCAGCGCTTCACAGGCAGAAAAAATGCCTTTTAAGAGGAGGCATACAAACAGTATTTAAGTCTAAATTGCTGGGAAGGGAGAAGGATGGACAACTGCAAATCACTACACTCGTTAGTTACTCATGAATGCACAGGACTGTCAAGTTGCCATCCTACAATTAGAGTTTTTACAGGAAGGGTTGAACCCAAACAAACTCATACCATTTTCTATCCTAGAAAAGTGAACTTCCATGAAGTCTTTTTCTCGAAGACCTTGTAAAACTCCTAAAACACATTAATTGTATAATTCTCATCTAAATGTGCTGGCAAGCTATTTTTCCAAATAAGTCTCAGTTGAGTGTTTCACCAAGCATGATCAGAGCACCCATTCTGAAAGTTCATTCTTGAACTTCGTTCACGATACCCTCTACACAAGCTCAGCATGAAAGACATTTTTTTTGAGTAATTTAGTCAGTAATTTAGTTCTTCCACATGAAGAGAGTCAGAACAAAAACCAGACCAGTTTTCAGGGAAACGGTTCGTGCGACGCAAGCTAGATTCATTGACTTCTCTTCCCCGCTCGAGTTCAAGCCAAACGTGTGCCAGCAGCCATGTGCACATGTTCCTATACGTTTAACAAAGCACTACAGACCGCGATCGGCCCGAAAAAATGGGTTAGTGCTCTTTATGAAGAGTTGCATTATGCTCGAACAGCTAAACGAAGAGTTGAATGCTTAAATAAAATGAAAAAAATCCCCTAATGAAACTTGAGCTCTGCATTTTTTTTTTTTTTAGACTGGGATGAGAAAAGACCAAAAAGCAACTGCCAGATCAGCTTCCCCCTATCTTCTGAGGCTTGCTGCAGAAATCAGACACACATCCCTCTACATAAAAGCTTGACAGCACGCCAAATCCCCGTTTGTCAGCAGCAAGCACCTCCAAACGACGCAGGTGTTCAGCCCACACACAGCTGTCTCACACCCCCAGCCCCAGCGCTGCATCCTCAGCGGCCCCAGGGGTCCTGCAGCCCCTGCTGCGCTGCTGCCAGGGCACCGTCAGGGGTTTTAAGATCTACCTCTTGATATTACAGTAACCGACCCCAGGTTTAAAATCTGCTGTTTGAAAGGCTTCTCAAAGGCTGGCAAAAGCATGACGTTTAGGATAGCATCTCTGCTTGCAAAAGAAGCTGCATAAGGCCGTGTAAGATCAGGTTCCAGCAGAAATAGGTATTTATGAAGATGCTACAGAGGAAATTAGAAAAAACTGGCAGTTGCAAAGGGCTTGTCACAGACCTGGGGCAGGATGAGAACCCTGCAGATGTTCTCTTCTCTGATATCCAGGCATCACATGTACCTCCACTTTTTAAATCTCACAATACCTGGTTGCTTAACAGCAAAAAGAGAGCCTCAGAAACCTACAGCACCCCTTCATTTCAGGCAATGGATTTGAAGAAGAAAGGGGCAAAGCCTTCTTTAGAAGAGAAGACTTCTAGGCAGCCACGTGCGTCTTCAAGGAATAGCCCATGAGGCAGATCCACGTGCATCCATGGCAGCTGATGGACGTAGTTTGCAGTTACTGGTTTCAACGACGAGCAAAGCCCTCGACAAGACCACCACTGCGGCTTGGGCTGTGGAGCAGGCTCGGATCACTGGCAGCAACACCACTTCTGCAGATTTATAGCATAATTTAACACAGATGCACAGACTCAATAGTCTACGACTGTTTTATCTGCGCGCAGCCTGGCAAGGAAAAGAAGCCTGGAGGATGAATTGCAGACAGGCTCAGAGAGCTTGAAAAGACTGGTAAATTTGGCGGTTAAACACAAAAAAAACCCCCCTTTGCGCTATCCAAACCATGTAGTGCTTTTTACTGCTTTCAAAAAGGAATGTAACTACCAAGTTCAGAGCCAACACAGCTTTCACCGTGTGTGCGCGTGTGGGGCAGGGGAAAAGCCTTTTACTGGAAAAGCCCTCGTGAACTTGAGACAGGGTCAAAGAAAACTGAAGATGTCTTGATAGCAAGGGGTAGTTAGAATCAACGTTAGTGAAACCCAGCTCAAGATGACAGGCAGTCCTGACTAATTCAAAGAGGGGCTGAGAAGCATTTGGCCATGCCTCAAGATGAACACAAGCACTCACCAGGTTCGTGCTATGAAGAACACATTCTTGTCAAATGCCAGCTAACATCACTAAAACCAGTGTCATTAGAAAGCAGCAACAAAGTAGGATTCAGCTGTATGCGCTCTCTACCCCAGCTTGAGAGCTGCAGGTGCCCAGACTCAGCTTGTGACTGCCTGATGGGAACAGGTTGCCTCTCCTCTGCCCCACCAATACCCAGAGTCCTTCAAAGAGCTGAGGGTAAACAAGCAGAACAGTTTTTTTGTGGCCTCAGATCAGAGGAACACCAAAATGTATGCCAAAGCTTATAATCAGGTCCTAAAAAGAGCTTCTGAAACTCAGGTCCAGGATGTCAGCCTCTGAAGCCAGGTTAAGCAGAGACCTGGGATGATGCCTGCAGCAGCAGTGCACCCTCTGCTCAGTACCGATCGACACGTAGGTAATACAGCGTCCAGCACACAGCTGTAAGACTGAAATACTGCTAGACAGGGCCGAGAAAACAGGCTATGCCTGCCCATGTAAAACATCACATTGATGCTGCTAAGCATTTTCACCTGATGGCTCAGGAGACAGAGGAAAGTTAGTTTGGCTCCTCGCGGCACTGAGCCCTAAATGCAGGTGTAACGGCACTTTTGGTGTCCAAGCATCCACTACATAAAGTAGCAAAGCCAAAGCAAAAAGAGAAAACAGCAATTCCATGCAAAAGGAATGACATTATGAAGGTGCCTCAAAAATAGGTGCCTTGAGAAAGACAGCCTCATGCAAATATCTAATCCAGTGCAAGGATTTAGGCACTGAGCACCTACACACACCATAAATCAAGCAAGATTCATCCTAGCTTAGGTGTGTCCTCCAGGGATGAATACCAGCAATCAGCCAAAGCAAATTTGGCTTTAAGAAAGGCCGTGTGCTTTCCTGTCCTACTGTGGGGCAACACTCGGCATCACAGCAATTCAAGTTGTTCACCACTGCACAGCCTCAAATGGAGAGAGAACAAAAAGAGAAACCTGTAAGGGGACATGATGCAAAACAAGAGTTTAAGTGGGTAGAAGTCAGAAGTAGACCTTGTGTAGTTAAACTTTAAGACCTGGACTGGCAAGGAAAACCCAAATGCCCCATAGAAAATAGGGAAGCAGCCAACCCTGCCAAGTCTGCGTGACTCCATCCCACAGACTCTCGCTGTTGCCCAACAGACTTGACTTGGCCCCTGTCGCCAGGTTGCTCATCACCAGAAACTCCTTGTAAGAGCCAGTTAATAAACTGGAAACAGAGTGATGTAAGAGATGCAGATATTCCAGCTCACTCTCTAAAAAACAAGTATTGGTGATGCTAAAAGGAGAGACAAGTGTTAAGAGGAACACAAGAAAGCTTGAAACATAATGACTTAATGTACATGTCTTTGGTTTAATGCATGAACTTGACCTTCTCCTTACTTGAAGATCCGGCCTTTTCTGGCAGTCACGGGACAGACGATCAGACCATGCTGTCACTTCATATAATTAGACATTTGGCAGGAACTCAACTGTCATTACCTACATATTTTGCTTGCCACTGAACTATGTCTCAAACAGAAAACTATGTACCTGAGACCTATATACCGAGACAAATCTCCCCAGCCTTTAATGTGCTGTTTATTTGGAGGTCATCTGCTGTGATACAGGGGTGACAAACCTCGCAACATGTGCAGAGGTTAAAGAGCACAAGGGTAGCTGGAAAGGTAAGAACCAAGACTCTTGGTTAATAAATCCTGCTTGTTTGGGCTTAATAAACACATTGCTTCAGCCTAAGCAAACAAATCTCGGAGCTGCTACCAAGAAGAGGCAGCAGCTGCCTGCACCCCAATTGCCTGCCATCACCTCATTCTCTCCCACCCCTCTATTTTTTGTAGGGTAAGGTTTTTAATAGTGTAGCTCACTTCCATTAAAAAGTGACAGAGATTAATATTTAAGGCACTGTTACGCTCAAAGCCTGAAACCTGCTGCAGCGATTTGTCTTCCCTTCCCACCATGGGATTATAAAATAACCATAAAGTCAGCAATGCAGCTGTCCCACGGCCCCAAAACAAGCTGGCAAAACCTCCACCTATCCTACAGGGTGGCATCCTTACGGCATATAAAGAACCACCTTTTCCTTTCTCTCAGAGATTTCAGAGTTCCCAAGTGTGTATCCTTATGAGGCACTTCAGGTGTCGGAAGGGACCGATCCGGAGAGCCTACGCAATTGAAAGATGCCAAGAACTGCACACAGACCAAGCAAAACGCCTGCTGGATGAGTACAGACCCCTTGCAGGAGGGCCAAGAGATAGTTTTGTGAAATAATCCTGTCTCTTGCCTTTTTAATTTTTATTTATTTATTTCTAAACCAAGCAAAGGTCACTGCTTCTGCTGGCAGCTGTGAGCTGCCTCCTCCCCAGTGCAAGGTACAGGCTTGGTTACTGGTTTCGTCCGTGCCCGCAAGCGGCAAGATCGGCTACACCCACACAGACACCCTAAGCTTCATAAAAACCTGCACTTCCTCGGCAGAGCAGTTAGGCGTAACAATCCCAAGATGCACAGACAGTTGCGATCGTTCACAGAAAGGAAACGCGTGTGCCGAGCTGTTTCCTCGATGTGGCAAGGAGGTCACCCACATCACCAGCCTGCAGCGGAACGCCAGGCAGAAGCCACCGATACGCCAGAAGCAAGCCACGCAGCTTCAAAAGTATTTAATACTTGAAAGTTTCTGTTCTTGGTTGGTTTGGTGGGGCTTTCCTGTCCACAGATGTGAAGGTAGCAAGGTGACAGCGGCTTTGAAGTCTTCACGTGCTGGACGGGTGTTGTAGTTTCTTCCAGACTGATTAGCAAGCACAGTCCCACACCCAGCATTTTTCTACCCATGCTTCACAAGATGCAGCTTCTTCATAAAAAGTCACCCGCGCCACTTGCCGAGGTGAGGTCCATGCGCTACGTCAGGTAGAGCAGCATCAGGAGAGGCAGCCTCATGTGCCGACACCGGCATCCCATGTCAAACCACCCAGCACACTGGGACACGTCTGGGTGGCACAAGCAGCGTGAGGGATGGCCATGAGCCTGCTCTGGTTTCTCACAGAGACAGTCTGGAGATCAGCTCTGGGGGTTTCTTCTGGCTGTACCCATCCAGCTGACAGCATCTGCCTTGACAAACCATCAAGCTCAAATTTCCCCCCTTAAGTACACAGTAATCAGACAAATTTAAATTTGCAAAGGATCAGCCTGGTTACAAAATGTCACCATCCCTTCCTCTTCACACTCTTTATCCTGAACACAGGTTCACAAATACAGGCGGCCAAACAACACCCTGCCTTCGCAAAGGGTGATGGAGAAGGTGTCCAAGATGCAAAAGGGTGTTAATGCCAGCGAGGGTGTGCGGCAATCCACAAAATCCCTGCGTACCAAGCAAAAACCATAGTCCTTTGCCTCCACAAGAAGGCAGTCTGAAGGTGGGCAGCACCACTGTCCCCCCACTGAGAGCCCAGCCCCACGCAGCAGGACCACACGGTGACTCTGCAGCTTCCTAAACAGCCCCATTTTTTGGCTGCAATCAATAGCTCCAAAGCCATATCCAGCTTCCGCAGTGTGTTTATTTTCATTATCAAAGCCAGACGTATTCGGCGATGCTGCTGTGCTGAGGTCATGGTGGTGGATTTCATTCATGCCAACCTCTGCCACTGATAACCCTCTGCATCTCAACACCATCCCACCACCTGATGCTGATTTCTCAGGTCAAGAAACAGCACTTGGGTAGTAAGTGGACGTCTTGGCTACCTTTCTGATAGGTCACCTTGCTGTTTTGCTTCCATCCCTCTGGATGGAACTCCCCAGTGCCAGAAGAGGATCACCACTAGAGTTATTCAACACCCAAAACAAGGGCAGTGGATGCCCAACTCACAGCCCATTTGGTTTCCAGCAATGACTGCGAGCAGCAGGATGAAGCAGCACCAACGCAAGCGTCCAAGCTCACCTTGCATTTGCTGGAGCAACGTCAGCTTCAGCAAACAGCACGCAAGCCAGCAGGGGAAATCAGCTGAAGAGACGTTTCAGTTTTGGAGAGGTAATTTTACACAACAGCTTTTCCTACTTTTCTCCTTTCCCTTGTGTTAAAGACTTTGCACAGTTCATGGCCTGGCTCCTCTGTTTGCTGTAAACTTGAGACATGCCTATGTAAAGTGAATATTGTGCCAAAACAAACAAATCTTCCACCCACTTGCGGTCCGGCAATCTATTAGGAAGGAAAGGCAAGGCACATACCATTAAAACTATAAATACCACCTAGTATGAACAAGAGTAAAGTCTTGCGGTTAACAGAGAAATATTTTGCTTTGTTCCTCAAGAAAGGTGTTGAGACTTAGATGTTGGCATCCCTGTTTGCATCCCTTAGGTGTTGGCATCCCTGTTTGCAAGCTTCCAACCCATCCATGTGTTTCAATCCCATTTGACAAAGAACTTAAACTTCTCCAGTTATTATGATGAAGCCAGAGGAGACCGATCCACATGTGTTCCCTCACTGAGGAAAGTGATGAAGCACAAGCTCAGTTATGCAGGGTAACACAAAAGAACGCACATGGGAGAGGAGTTGCTCATCCCCATCCACAAGAAAAGCTTGGCAGCTTGGGTTTTATTAGATACTGGATTATCCAAACACTGAAAGCACATCTCCTAAGCTGTTCTTGAGGCCATTTACTCCCTCTGCTGCAGGATCAGAATTAAAGAGAGCTTGGGGCAATGCATGGGTATTTGTTTCTCAGCTAAGATGTCCTGATGAGTGCAACCTTCCTCCCACAGCACACAGTACCTGCTAGCTCTGCTGCTGTTCATAGGTACAACACACACCAATAACCATATCAGCTTGCTTGCTGTTCAGCAAGCGAGAATGAGCACTCTGCAGGCATTTCCAAGTGAAGCGGTCTACCGAGCACAGAAATGAAGGCATAAGGAAGCGTGGAAACAGGAGAAGCTATAGTAAGTGCAGCTCCACGCTATTGTTTTTCCCATCCTATAACGACTTAACAATTAGTGACACTGCAGAGAGCCTAAAGATTTCTCAAGAAGCAAAACAAGTGCCTGTGATAAGATTAAGGCGACCCAGATGAGTGTGGTGCAAAGAGATTAGAAGACACCTTATGGCTTCGCCTGCATGAACGACGGGGAGAAACTGAACCTAACACCCAGCAAAGAAACAAACAGTAAGCAAGGAGCCAGGCTCAGAGAAAATCCTTGGTTCATGAAGTCGGAGGAGAAAGCTGTTTGTTCTACCCTTCCACGCTTACCCAGACTTAAGAGTTAAGTTTATCTTTTAGAATGAAGTAGAGATGCAACACAGGTACTCGCAGAGATTTGTAGCCAAGGAAAGCACATCCTGATGATAACATTGCTTTGCCCTGCAACACGTTGCCTTGGACTAGTTAGGGCTGGCAGATTTCCTCATGTTGGGCTTTAGCATTTATTTCGCAAGCAGTAATCTTGTTCAGCAGAGAGAGGACACCTTATTCCACCCTGTTAGTTTTAATATCATCTAAAACAAGTGGGATTTTTGGGCCATGCAGAGAATCTCCTATTCGTGGGAGGAGTCAGTACCTGCGTTACCAAGTGCCTTTCTGTATTCTGAAAGGCACCAACCTCCCATCCAAATCCTTCCCCACCACCAAACCTCCACCTAAATAAAGGCTGAACCTCTAAGAATACATTGCTGAAACTCTGCCCCCCTCAACTACAGATCACCTTTAGGTACCATCCTGAAACTGTATATTCAAGATGAATGACCCCACTGCAGTGCCTGTTCCTCTTCCACACAAAACAGCATAGCCTTGAGAAAGCTGAAAACACAAGCCCAGTGCTTCAGCCTACAACGCAGTTCTTCCACAAGGAAAGACAGCACCTCTTGAGAGCATCTACACACCATGCCCAGTATTGGCCTGTACATCAGGCACTTTTCAAAAGTCATCTTTTGTGGTTTGAAACCTGAACACGGCTCCATATTCAGCTACAATATCCCTCTAATCAACACATGCGAAAAAAAATTCATGCTATTTCCAGCTTGGCCTTCTCAGGCAGACAGTGAAAACCGGCAGGTGGCACAAGGACGTTTCAGATTTTCCAGAAGAAATTCATACCATGAAAGTGCAGGTGCAATGAGAGCACGAGCAAGCCCACCGAGACGCACCAAGGGCACAATACTCCCTCTTAGGTGGCCGGTAGCAACCTCTAGCCAAGACCACAGGAGTGCTGGGAATACACAGCAGTGCTCTGTATCAGAGCTACAGACCTGCAGACCCTTTCATGACCTCAGTGACATCAATGCAACAACACTGGACTGATTTTTCCCACTTGACTGAACTTGTCCCGCTTCTCTCTGAATCCGCGTAGCCTTCGGGTACCCACAGCTCGCAGAACAGTGCTCTGCAGCGTCAAGCGAGCCATCCCATCTACTTTTTGAACCTACAAACTTCAGGGCTCATCTGAGATTAACCAGTGTCCCTGTTCACAGGACCAACACTATGTCCCTAAAGGCAGCATCCCAGAAAAATTGAAACTTGATACAGCAAACTTCTGGCCAGCTTCTACATCTACATCAGAAAGGTCTTGTCTTTTCCTAAGCCACATTTCCATTGATAAGCAAGGTAAGAACTGGAAGAATATTGTTTTGTCATGGAAACTGTACAGATTTGATTCTCATTCAGCTGGAGAAGAAAATTCAGGAGAGGAGGACATTCAGGACAATCTGACATTTGCTGCCTTTTAAAGGAAATGCTAAAAATTAGACTTCCCAGCATCTGAAGATTCAACATGAAAATAGAACCAGTCAGATGTCCAACAGCTGCCAGAATGTCCCCAGGGTACCTCACTTCACTACCTGCACTCTCAAGTGGTTTACTCCAACACTGCAAACCTCTGCTGCTGCTTGAGGATGGAGAGGTGACAGCAACCGTGCATCTGCCTTTAGAAATGGCCTACTATTACCTGTCAGCTGGCTAGGAAGCAGGTAGGAGAGTGCCCATCTGAAGCTTATCTCCTCTTCTTGCACAAGACACAGGCACAAATGCAGCAGAGTATGTTCTGAGACTCCTCACACCAAAGCAAACAGAAGATCCCACTTCCAGCAGCAGTTTATCTGAGCACAGCCGAGTTACAGCAGCCAGCAAACCAGCGCTCATCGTCAGGACGCTTCAATTCAACCGCACAGGGGTTGGCTGAATTACTGCTCAAACTCTTTGGGTTTCCCTTGAAATGCCACCAAATATAGGTGACAATGCTCACCCATCCTCTGACCTCTTACACACCCACATGCTGAGAAAATAAAAGGATTACGATTTTACAGGAATTACTCCCCGGATTACTGTGGTAGGTGCATGTTGGCAGTGGGTTTTTGGTTGTTTTAAGGAAGGGTCAGTTCCACTATACGACAGATTTTCCAATTCGTGTATACATACAAGAAAGCAGCTTATACCTGATCTATGTTGTGATCAGATACATCTCGTATTTATTAACGAGCTTTATTTTTCCTGGTGGTAGGTTTTTTTCCAGGAAAGCAAATCAGTGAGACAAAGCATCCATGCACCGCTCAAAAACAGCTTTCACAGATCTATTTACAACAGCACAACCACAGAGTTTGGGTGCGAGTCAAAGCTCCATATGTACTCTGCTTCTGGTTCTGATCCTAGAGTAGCTCAAATACATGGAGTCATCTTTAATATTCAATCAACTCCAAGTGCTGAAGCACAGAAAGAGGGTTCAGGGTGATGAGAAAAAGCTCCAAAACCTTAGAAGTGAAACAATTAAGCATTTACCTCCACATTAACCACGAGCCCAGGGAAGTAAACAGCAAGCACGCCTCTCAGCCAGCCATCGGTTTACGTAGCGTTTTCTATCCGCTTCCCATGCTCTTCCTAGTGGCTACCTTCAGGTGAACCCCCAAACGGCTCCACAAGTCCTCCACAGCACCCCACGAGTCTGAAACGCTGCTTCCACATCAGACTCCTCCACCCCATCCCCAGGGATGTAACAGACCATGATTAGTCTAGACTACAGCTGCCTTAGTAGTTTAGCAGCCAGGCTGAGACAGGCTAAAAACTGAAATTAAGGAAAGACAAGGCAACTCCAGCCCAAAGGAGCCTCCTGGAGTCAGCAGGCGCAGGTCAGGGTCACAGCTCTTCAGGGCAACACCCTGCCCGTAAGACACAAACCAGCTCCAAAAATGGCACCAGCAGCACACTGGCATGCTACAACCCAGGGAGCACAGGACAGACAAGCAATGGGAAGCACCAAGTACTGCCCAGCATAGTGCTGGGTAGGAGGGAGAAGTTTATACCTTCCGTGCCCAGAGATAGGTCAGGCAAAGCAGTGCCCAAGCGTGCCACTTCCTCCCTACTCTCACACACCTCATTCTGACCTTGCCTGTTCCCAGCTTCCTACTCTGCCCATGTCCTAAGTAGAAGGAATGACAGAGTCGGGATCAAAGCCAGGCTTTGGATGTCTCCTGGGGGGCTGAAGGAAACAGACGTGAGCTGGTTAGCAGAGCTGAGTAGCCCCCAAGTTTACCAGAACAGCCATACCTGGTATATACACATCAGATGGCCTATTCTGTTTAACAGGTAGCTACCCTAAAAGGCATCTTCCTGATCCTCCATCCCTTAAACACCCTCAAGCCTCTTCATTTCACCAGCTCCAGCACTCATCTAACCTCTCAGCAAGCCAACTCCAGAACTGCTTGGCTTTCTGTCAGGTTCCCAAGCTGAATTGCTACTGAGAGGTTGAAAAAAGCCTCAGAGACAGCCCGTGGAAAGGTACAGGTAGAGGGCATCATCCTTTTCAGCAGCAGCAGGATGTCACACGTTGCTGTTCCATTAAATGGGCAGCTGAGGGACCTGTGGACCATTGGACATACATGATTCTTCTACCATCTCAAAATAAAGATGTGTGCTCGAGGAGTTCCGCTTCCCCTGTTGTTTGGTAACCTTCAGTAGCTCTTTTCAGACCCTGGATAACAGCAGAATGTCAAGAACATAATGGCTTTCATTTGTGTTAGCTGCAGTAGCAAGAGCTTTCACTGAAACTGCAGCCACATCTTCCACCCTTTTGTTTCTGAAACACTGGGATGCAGCACAGCCTCCCTCCCCCATCCCACCGGGAGAACACACAACAGGAAATGCTGAATTTCAAAGCTGGCAGATACGTAGTAAGCAAACTAATTTGGTAGCATTTTGGAAAGGAGTTACCTAGGATGTACTTAAAGGAGAAACAAATGCAATTGTTGTGCAAGGATGACAAGAGCCAGTAAACACAGGAAAACCCAGCTAGTGAGCAGCGAGCACGTGGTCCATCAGCTCGTTTCAGCAAGGTCTTACCATACGTATCCCCACACACTAGTTTTGAAAATTATTGAAGAGGCAAACCTGATGCAAGCAGCACAAAGGAAAGGAGTTTGAGGAACTCTTTCAAGTGACAGTCTCGCATCTGACTAGGACATCCAAGTTACTCCTGCTTAACCAATGTCAAAATGTTGTGGGAAGACATCTAGAACCTCTGAAAAAGCATCAAAATTAAGGCCTAACACTTATCAAAATCCCTTAACTGTGAAGACTAGAGCATCTCCAATGTGTCCTGAAGTATTTCCAGCATCAGGGAAGTATTATTTCTGGCAGAAGCATCTCTAACCTAGACTGGCAGATACTTTGACTTTTGAAACCTTGAAGCCATTTGCAGAGCCACACTTCTGTATCAAATCCATGCTTTCCAGGTACAGACCTGTCACCAGTATCCCCAGTTAAACACCAATACATCTATTCTTCAAGATAATTTGTGCAGATTTTCACACATTTAGATTCTTAGAAGCTGCATCGTACCCACACCAAGCACGCTGTTCAGAGACTGAGAGTCCAGCCAGGAGACCACCTGGTAACCACCTCCTGTAACTGAGAGTCCAGCCAGGAGACCACCGTTACAGTCACCTTGGCTGTCCAGCACACACACCTTCATGTCCTAACTGCACAACAAGGGGACGCACAACAGGATCTGGAGCAAGATATCTTTGTAGGGAAGGGAAATGGCACAGCTCTGCTTTGATTTATCTTGTCTCGGCAGACCCAGAGTAGAAGAGACCCAAAAATCCAGGTACCACATCATTCACCTCCAGCTCAATAGTCCCTGTACAGTCTTCTCCAACGCAGAGCAGTCTTGGAAGGACAGTGCTACTTCAAGCCCTAGAATGGGGATGTTCCACAGACAAGAGCTGCTTGGACTTCCCACCAGTCACCATCAGAATTACTCACTCCAGTAAAACACTGGGGCAACATCCAGCTGAAAAATTGAGACGGGAGTTGTTTTTCCATGGAAATATGAAATAGCTGGTCTAGCGAAGCACAAGGCTTGATGACAGAAGACCTACAGGTATGTAAGCAGCCTAGCTGACAGCCAGAATCCATTGCAGGATCAGCACGGCGGCATATCCACCACACAGACTTAGCCCATACAGTGCTAATTGCCCAAGTAATGCTAATTCTCGTATGCCAGCTTGATCCCATCCCCGCCTCCCAACAGTACATTTATGGAAACACTAAAAACCATGGAAAAGGCCTCATATCATACCACAAAAACTAAAGATCCATCGTTGCTCGAATGAGACTGCAAGGCTTCCACTGGGTTTTTAGCAAGGCAATGGAAATCATGCTGACATGCAATTGTTCCACCCCCATGTTCGCCTTCACACATTTCTTACAGGTCAACGTTAAAGAATTAAGGCTTGTTCAGCTAAACATCTGGTGACTGTTGCTAGAGGAAACAGACTATCTGCAACACTGGAGCAAAAATAATGAGTTATATAAAAGCCAGACTGCATAACCAAGAACAAGCATCTTGCCAGTCTGTGAGCCTACAATGTTACATGAAACCTCGCATTTAATTTTTGGGTTAGAATACAACAGAGTGAACCTGTACAAAAGCAGGAAGATTCAAGTTTTCTCTAAGCATGAGACTATAATCATGCTGTATTGTAGTTAACCGTCTAACTAGCAGCTGTTCTAAAGATTTTTCCGTAAGCAGCAGAGACAGATGAATTACTGCTTAAAAAATGGACCAGTTCAGCTCTAGGCGCTTTCAGGCTTAGATCAAGTCAGTACAAGTTGAAGAGGTATACCAGATGGTTTGGGCATTAACTGTTCGAGTTAGGGGCTCCCCCGTGCCTAGTGGAAAAATGTTTTTTCCTTAATGCTACAGAGCACCTTTTTGTGGTCACTGTACCCTTTTCCTCAGTGTTTCCTCAACCCAACAGCTGAAGCTACACTGCACTCAGAAGGTGTGATTCTGTACAAAAAGTTGAGGTGCTCTAATGGCATCACCATTTGAATCCCTAAGACCAACTAGAAGCCTTATAAGATTACAGATCTTTGAGATGGGCTTTATGGATGGTGAAGTCCCACAACAGGAGAGCCAGTATTCCTGAGAACATCTCAAGCAGCGTAGCTCTAACATACTGGAATTGCACTTCACATTATGTACCTTTCTACAAATAGATATTGCTGTTCTTTGAGGAGGGCTTCAGCACTTAAATAATCCAGAAGCCTGATGGATGACTAATACAACTAGAAAGCTTCACATACTGAAGGATAATTTAGCTACCACACATTATCAGGACCACTCTCAATACAGAGCCAAGGAACAGCAGAGGCACCTATGGCATTCACTGCTGTCTCCCTGGTTTTGCCACAGGCTCCAAGACTTTGGATCCAGTCCTCCAGCACTGCCTGGAGAAGCCCACTCAGCAGTCAGCCCCAATCGTTTAGACGGCACAGCCTTCTCCTGTGCAAGCCTCCCTTGGCCACTATGTACTGTACCTACTACTATGCAGCCAGCCACGCCAACACACCACTTCGCGAGCGCAGCAGAGATGTACCACGTGAGCAACCGTTTAAGCCGGGAATTTAACCATTTAACCAGCAGCCGCTGCTGTTCTTACTCATTTACATAATCCAGGAAAAAAGTTTGCTCCTAAAGCCAGATCCCTCAAGCTGGATGTGGTTCACCGATCACACTGCAGGACAGAGTCAAGCCAACTCTTCACTTGGATGGAAAATGCCTGTTCCCATAGCACAAATGCAGGAGTGGAACACCTGGCATAGGTTTCCCCAGGCCAGTGCACCCCTGCTTGGGGATCCTCGGGCAGGAAACACCCAGATGGAGATTCCAATGCTCCTTGAACGAGCAATGACTTGAGTCAGGCTGCTAGCGTACACGAGTATGAGCAAGTGGAAGTCATGAAACGGGAAAACCAGAGCTTCTTTAAATATTAAATTTAAACATACAGAAAGATAAAAGCAGAAAGGAACAGATATGAGCTGCCAATAGGCAGCTTGGGAGCAAGATCCATGTCTGAGACAGCACCACTTTCCAGTGTCTCAGAATTGATAAAGAATTCCAGTAACATATTATCAACTTTTTCTGTATTAAAAAAAGACAAGATGGGTCTCCTCACTGTATCGTTTAGCATCCATGCTGCCTACAGTCTGTGCTAAGAACCCACATCCTCACGTGCAAGTGGCTGAACAGAAAGCGAGGGGGGGAACAAGTGAGACACCGTGAGCTGGGTAGAAGTTCACACCAGTGAAACAGCACACTATGATCCCAAACAGGGACCATAGGAAACAGGCTGAGCTGATAAAAAAAGTTCCCAAGATCCCAGACATCATACAGGCAAGATGAAGAAAAACAAGCCAAGTACCTCAGTCACAAAAAAATAAATTCTCCACAACATCACATCGACAATGCTTTAGACTTCAGGAGCTTATCTTTAAGACAAAACAATACAAAATGAAGCACAGTCAGGTGACTAGTGTCCACTGGCCTCATCGGAAAATACTAAAAAGCAGCGTACTGCACCAGTCTGAACTGCTCAAACTAAAGACTTTTCAAACAATTAATGGCACTCGTACTACTGGCACCAATAAAAGATAAATCAGTTTTAGGGGATGAAGCTGCAAACTAATTTGAGATATAAGATCAAGCAAAATTGAAAGCAGATTTCTCCTCCATGCTGGAGGCTACAGAAAGCATGAAACCGTTGTCCATCCATCTGCCCCTCACTCCCCTAGCTGAAATTACCAAAAGTCAGGAGCTCATTAAGCTTTCTACATACAAAATGCAAAATGGAAATCACAATTTAGAAAGAATTTGTTTTGTCACATTATTTTGTCCAAAAGGAGAAACGGTATTCCCTAAGGATAATACAAAATTATAGCTCCAAAAATGCTTCAACTACCGAATCACTATCACTTAGTCTGCACTGGTTTATGTTTGAACAGAAAAATAGTTTGTTGCTATAGATATGTTTTTTAATGAAGTCCAGACAGGGAAGCCTAGTGCCAGCTTCACTCCTGCTGTACTCATTATGTACACCCCAAAAAAACTCCTGCCAAGCAGAGGCTTGCACTGCTCTCAAGGTCATCGCTTCTATCAAATCAAAACACTGGCTTGTTTTGTTTACTTTCATCACTACTGCTTGTTTCACGAAATCAAGGTGTTCATCCCCACTGGAATCAAACACCCTCACCTAAAAACATTAGTACCTTTGATTTCTTTGTTCCAGAGAAAAAAATTTTCCCAACATCTTCAGTTTTGATTTTTCTGCTCATTTCATAGGCCAAATGTAATAGAATAGGCAACCTAGCCCATATTTTACTTGTCACACTGGACAAACGCTTACATACAGACCACATCACCTCTTCCCCTGGTAACAAAATTAAAGCACTTTTAGAGAAGCTTCAGTTCATCACAAGAGACTTTGGACTCTTCCCAACTTTAATCCTACCCAATTTCCTTGTGGGAGATTCTCACTACTGACAAGCAGCACTGCAGCTACCTACTTCTCCGCTCAACAGGTATATTTCCAAAAATAAAGCCAGGGAGAGTAAATCAGGGATGCAGGTTCCCAGAGAATTTATTTCAGGTGAAAAATGCTGACAAAATTGGGGGGGGGAGGAAATAAGGAATAAGAACTAAACAACTTGCATTTGGATTCCTAAGCATCCTTCCACAGGCTTGACAGGTATTTCATGTACCCTGGTTAAAATGTTACTGGATTTTATAATGTATTCCCTTATAGATAGTTGGGTTTGGGCTTTTTAGGAAAAAATATTTGAGTAGCATGCTAAGACATTCCAAAATATCAAGCCACAAGATACTCACCACGTGTTTTATAACTCACTTATGTTTGTTATCTGAAATCACAGGGTAGCAAGTGCTGGGGCACAGGAGCAGAACAGTAGCCAGGCAGTCATACTGTAGTGAATCTGGAAAAGAAGGAAGGAGAATTTAGAAGGTCTCCATGCAACAGTTCCTAGAAGCATCTTCCACTCTTGCTTTATTCTGCTTAAAAAAAAAAAAAGCATTGTTTGCAGTTTTCTGTTTAATACATCAGCTTCCAAGTATGCTGTGGAGGAAACTGAGACAAATACTATTCCTTATAGGAAAATTAGTATTTCTCCTTACCCCATGTTGGGGCAAACTAATAGCTTTCCATGAAACAACATGAATTTTAGTCCATAAGATGATGGCGTTTTCAAAAATCTAGATGTTTTGGGCTCTTCAGTAATTTTGGGGTTTGTTTTTGGTAAACTGGGTTTCCTCACCTTGGGAAACAGGTTTCCAAACCTGAAGTCCCATGACACAGCATCCCTGGGCTGGCTCCATCTCCTGCAATGCTCCAGGCACTACGGTCAGAAGTAAGCACAAGGGGTTTGGGCTTTTTTGTTTGTTTGTACCTTTTTCCCCTTAAATAGCTCCCCCCGAGCATGTAGCCCATAGGGCAGAGCAGGGCCCAAACACTGATTTCTGAGGGGGAGCGCGCTGTAACAAGGATGTGAAGGTCGAACCAAAACAAAACTGTTTCTGGAAAACTCTGCCCAGGGTGACCTGAGACACACTGTTCTGTTCTGCATTCAAAACTTGGGCATTTAAATTCCTTTGGAAGAAAACACATGGATTGTTCTAACAAAAAAGAATTTTAAAAAGCAAGTTTAAGTTCTGAGAAGCTCTGACCATTCTCTAGAAGACAGGTTCTTCTGATGTGCCAAGTACCACGTCAGACTCCCTTACACGTGATGCTCTGCAATGGACTACAGGCTCCCTGGCACCCATGGATATTCCAACTCTGCCGAAGCTAGCACTTCTATCCTTACTTTTCTAACTACTACAGAAAGGGTAGAAGTTTAGTGGTCCATACAGACCTCTCAAACTCCTTGTTCTGTAGGTACACAGGGGAAGCAATGGTCGCTCTTTACCCTGACCACAGCAGATGGAAACCCTGTGCCAGACAGCATCTTTGCTTTCTCCAACACCAAGTCCAAGATGGCCATCACTGCGCTGCCAAGAGATGCTGCTCTGACTGCAGCGTGCAGGAATTTGGTCTACCTCTGCCCTGTACTTTCACAAATTTGCTGTCAGTCCAGTCCAAGTCACAGGTGAGCTCTTCCAATGTCCTTCATGATTTCTGTCCTCCAGAAGGATTGCTCAACAGCATCATACAAGACTTCAAAAGTCTCCATGAGCTCACAGCAGTTGTCATTAATAATCCTTGTCTACAATTACCCAGCACCAACTCCTGAACGAAGCCAACCACCGAGGTGAGGAACACAAACCACCATCCCACAGCTTCAGCATACATGCAGTGAGTGACACCCATTGCTCCAAAATGAATAGGCATTAGGTAGCTGAATAGATCCCCCCAATATTACGTTTATTGCAAAGCACTTCAGGCAAGCTTTTGTTGTACTTGACACTTCAGTTGTTCTAAGTTATTTGACCGGGTCAAAGACTGCAGCAAGGAAGAACTAGCCAAACTTGTACCAAGCTAAGCCCTACAAGGCAGGGAAAACGTAAGCACCTGTGTTCACAGGGAATGAGGGACTGCAGCTTTGTTGAGTTACTTGGCATTGCAATCCTAAAAGCACTCTTGGGCCAAGGAGTATCCCATTCTCATGACAGTCCACATATTTAAATGCTGAATGCCCTTTAACTCGGTGAAATTTGCTCTTTTGCCGCCTTGAACACGCCTCAGCTAAACTTAGAAGAAAAAGCAAAAGTTATGCATAAAAATTCCAAACGGGGTTCATTGCCCAGAAACCAACTTCATTCCTTCACATAAATCCCAGCCTCTACTAAGAAGTGGCATCTCCAAACAAGGAAGCTAAACGGAAGATTATTTATAGCTTGCCCTATGGTACAATGATTTACTTAAGGAATAAAAGTAAATACCTCACCTCACGCTGTCCTAAGGCTCAGGTTTGCACCAGGGGTTAGATATTATTCGTATTCAGCCCAAGGAACGAGGTGACAGGCAGGTTATGGAAGAGTCAAAGGTGAGAAAACCCCCACGCAGGTCAGCCTCTGCCACTTCCCATGGGCAAGGCCAGGTGACAAAAACCCATCACCGCCTCATCCAAGACATTTACTCACAGATCCTTCTACCTGCAGCAGCGACCCAACCCCTCTTCACACAGACAGGGACTCTGGCATTTTGAGAGCACGTGAGCTCGTTTTCCATCCTTCCCCCAGCTGTACACTGGTGGTGGTGGGATCACCCAGAAGTCCTGCCTGGTAGCAAGACGGCTCAAGCAAAGCGCAGAGGAGTCCGGAGAAACAGAGGGATTCAGCTCACGACCGCAGCACGCGTTAAACCCGGCCGAGAAGCCAGGAACCTCGGTGAGCTGCGGGCATGGCATGGTACAGAGAGCCACCTCTCACAGCAAGAAAAAGCAATGGCTGACAAGCAAGAATATGTGGCCAACCCAGTCGGAGCACTAGTTTATCAGGGTAACAAGCTCTAGCCTTTTCCAGAAAGCCTCACTGCCCAAAGCCTAGCATTATGCAAAGCCCTGGGGACCACGTCCCTTCTTGACGCAGAGACTGGGGTAGCTGAAAGAACAGCTGTGGAAGGAAGAATGACAAAGAGGCAGTCCAAAACCACGAACAGCAAGAGGGACCTCTTCTATTTTGACAGATAATTGAACCATTTAGTGTTTAATTAGTACCTCCAGACACCAAGCCCATTTCCTGTGACATCTCCTTGATGACACCAGCCAGGCCTTAGGCTTGGAGACACGCATCTCAGCTGGAACTCAGCACACCTTGGCGTCGCACGACCGTGCGGAAGTCTCACAGAACCCTCCGATGAGGCTGCTTTGCTCCCCACCGCGCAACTCTCATCAGGAAGAAGAATCACTTATTTTACAGCGTGCCAAAACCAGAAGGCTATGAAGCATTCCGGGAGTGTGGAGCTGGGTACCGATAGGTCCCACACACCTGTATTCAGGACATGCTCCTCCCCATCGGAGAGGCAAATCCGCCTCTTCTCAACACACTGCCAACAAGCAGCATTTCCGTTCAGCCTTCAAAGGCCACAACATTCAGAAAACACACCATCACCACATCACTGGAGAAGCCCCACAGACCCCCAAAACCTCTTCCAGCCGTCAGTGAAAGAGCACAAGACTACACCAGAAGCTTTAAGCCCTGATAGATGTTTCCCCCGTTACTTTTCAAAACCAGGAGCAGATGAGAAGCTTGAACCATTCTACAATTCTATGATTGTTTCTGTTTCAGAGTAAAAACTAACGTCCCTGAAGGCAGCTTGTGAAGAGATTACATTTGCTACCTTAGAATACACAACCAGGTCTTTCATCTCCGCAGGGGGCCAGGGAATGCTGTGCCAGCCCGAACCAAGAGACACAGTTTCCAAGGCATAGGGCTTGCACGTTCGGGGTATGCCACGCTGTCCGGCTCCTGGAGGAGATCGCTCCCACTGCAGCAGGGAAGGTGACTCCACAAACCCATTCCTTATTAGCTCTCCTGGGAAGCTGGTACACAGACAGTTTTTGGATCTTTTGTACTTTGGCTCATTGTTATTTTATTATCAGTTAGCAGCATAAAACTCTGGGTAATACTTAAAAAAACCTTGTCACCTTTAGGCTTGAGGCATTTATAGTCTTAATTTAAAGAATGGGAACAATATTAAAATTCCAGCCTCATGGACACTGCTGTACTCCAAAGTCTTCACTGTCCAGCATGGCAATAAAGGCCAACGGCATTAGACGATGGAACAAAACCTCAGGAGCAAACGTGACACGCCAGCACTCACACCAAGAACTTTGCTTAGCAGCGCACAGGATGCATAGCTCTCCATAAGCAAGTGCTTTATTTGGAAAGTGATCCATCAGACCTGGATCAGCACACGTTCAGGTGAGCAGATTTTCAACCAAAGCGTTTCACACCCATTGGAAAAACAAGGTCTCTGTAGACCATTTCTGATGCGCAAGAAATTCTTTTCAGGAGACTTCAGCACTGTCAGTCAGTTCCAGCATAACATATGAAATATAAAAGCATTCAAAAACCTTGTCTAGAAAAAGGAAAACAGCAAGAGTATCATTAAAGGCTCACCTCAAACAAGCAAACCCCCAAAGAAAAGTCTTCCTAATGGATAAAATCAGTGTTTTATCCTAATGGATAAAATCAGATGAGTTCACAGCATGAAACAACCCTCTATCCTGCCAACACGTTAGGGGGTAATGAAGGTATTGCAGTGACAATTCAGTAAGTCCAGCAAATTTAGGCTGCATGTTGTACGCCAATAAGAGGAAGGTTGGAGTCCCTGTCTTCAACTTCAGTCAGACCAGAGGAGCAAGAACACATCACCTGCACCTCCATCCGTACACTGCTGTGGTTGCTTAACAGTTACAGAAACCATTAACAGATACAGCCCAGAGGACAGCAGCAAAATACCGGAAGATGTGTCTTCCAAGAGCCAAACAGGCGACCCAAAGAATACAGTCTACCTAGATCAACCTCCAGCTTGAAACAGCAGCCATAAGCAGATGCCTGGGAAAGAAGAGGGTAAGCAAACATAACTTCTCTACAGACTCTTCCACTTCCAGTGGGTTTTACTTCTGGGCCTTCCCAGGTCAGTTTGAGCTTCTTGGTCTTCAGGAATGCTCTTGCGTAGCCTCTTCATGAGCTCATCCAGTTCCTCTCTGAACTTGTCCAAAGTTCTTGTAGCCACAACAGCCCTTGGCTAGTTCAGCAAGTCTACTATTCGCTGCGTGAAAAACAACATCCTCCTGCCTCTTCTGAACCTGCCTCCTGTTTGCTCCATCTGATCCTCCCGGAATCTCAGGGCAGATGTGGACCATCCTCTCACATCCACCACTGATGATTTTGTTGATCTTACCTAACCCACAGCCAACCCTTTACAGTTAGCTAGATATAAATAGCCACTTCTTGTCAGAAGTGAGAGCACAACACTAACTTTGATCATACAGAATAAATAAGCAGTATTATGTGCCAACTAGCTGTGAAAACATAAGCCGTATTATTTGCCAGTTATCAGTAGATCTTAAAACCTATGCCTAGTGGACAGCAGAGCAGCAGTGAAGCAGACAGAACCCAAACTACACATTAAGGCTGTCTGCTCTTAAAACACAGAAATTTCGAAGTGAGGAAGAACCACGTCTTGCTGGGTAGATTTTGCCATCTTTTTGCTAAAACCAAACACATTCAATACCTGGAAAAGAGCTGGGCAGAAAACTTAATGCCTTAACAACTGCTCCTGCTTGGACTCAGTAATTTGCAAATTCCTCCCTGAATACACCCCAAAGCCAACATCTAAGTTCATTCTGCTCAACTGGAGAAAGAGCGTCAGCTTTTATTCTGGCACTGTACTTGGGCACTGCTCAGAACACTCTACGGTCTGACACCTAGGTAAAAAACCACCAAAACACTGCTGCTTGCAGAAAACCTTTTGGTATCTTTCTTTCGATTCCCTTAACTCAGGAGTGACCCACACATTTCAAATGTAGCAAGAGAACGCTGCAAGCAGGTCTAGATCTCAATTTTGCCTTTACAAAAGCAGAATAGGAAACAAAACTGAGTTACCTAGCATCAGGCCTAACCGCGATCTCCGCATGTGTCAAGGTTCGACATTCCCAGCAAGCCGCCGAATCCCACGTGTGCATCTAACGCATAACGGGAAGCTGTTATTTTGTTAATGGCAAAACAGCAAAGACTTCAAACCTGATGCCAATAGTCTTTGCGATGAAAGGGAACAGTGCCTCGGATGAGACAAAGAGACCAAAATTCAGAGAAAACATGGGTAAGTGCAGATAGAACAACACATTAGTAACATGAAATTACATCCTTTAAATCTTTTGACTCATCCAGAGCAGAGTCCAGCTTATTTTAAATTAAATTTCAGTATGTAAAGTTTTCGCTGCCTGTACTTGAGATATTCCCAAGAGGGAGGCAGACTATGTGTTTCCAGCAGTAAGCAATCATTCCCTATTACGTGGTTCAATGACATCTCAGCCTGAGCGCGCAGAGACATTACGGCCGTGCCAAGGATGCTCACAAAGATAACAAATCTTATCCTTTCAATCCTAGCCTCCGCTCCTGAAACCCTGACCTGTCTGATACAGCCTCTAAAACTTGAAACTCAAACTGGGAAAGCCCACCCAATGAGTATTTTACTTTTCATTTCCAGATGATTTAACCTTCCTCCCTGCAGCAGCTGCAGACACTGCGGAAGAAACAGTAGCCTGGAAGAAAGATAGCGTGTGGCTCTGGGAAAACACAAGCACACATCTTAACGTAAAACACCTGCTTTTTTACCAGAGAGCTGAGGAAGAGAGCTTCCCCTTTGGCTTCCCCTGAAACAAGAACAGAGGGTACCCAACAAAACAGCACCAGTAACCATCTGGGTGCCATGAATTCAGAGAGGACTGAAACCTTGATTAAACTGTGAATTATGGTAAGTATTTAAAAGTAGGATTTTGAATGTTCGCTATCTTATTGAAAGAGGTTTTAAGAAACGCTCTGATCACAATCTGTCTTAAGGGTCACTACACAGGACTCGCTCACCTTACATACTCCTCCGAAACACACAGTTCCTGGATGACACACTACACATTATCACAGTACTCTTCCCCTGTCCACCCCCCTTTTCCAAGGATCCCTTTATAGATTACATGAGTCTCAGTTTATATTCTTCTAGCTTCTGCACAAGGTATGTTTCCACTCCCAGCGCCTCTGGGAGGAGAGGTAAACCCCTCTTAAGTCTAAAAGAAGTCATCCCAAATGGCATCTGTCTTATTAGACACAGCCAAGCTCAGACTCCCAGGTTTCAATCCCAGCCCCAATCATGCAGTAACACTTAACAACCACAAAAAAAAAATCATCCCACCTAGTCCAAGGAGCTTTCTTGCAAGATCCCTTTGATTCTCATCTGGAGATTAATTTCTTCAGTTCTTCATACGCTTTTGAAAAGGGTAACCAAGCTCTGTTAGAGAGCACTCACCTCTTCCAGCCTCTGCAGCAACAATTATTTGCTTGACATTCCCCCATTTACTACATTGGTTTACTAAATCATTAACAGACTCTTAATTTAATGCTCTTTAGAACAGCCTGCTCAGCTGATACTCCTCCTCAAGCCTAAGCACAAGCCAGTAACCCAAATACAGATATTCGAGATCATTTTTCCCTACCTGACAGGTTCAGAAACCTTGCCACGTACTGAGATGGCACACCACTGGCGCTCTGAAAAGAGGTGACGCTTTCCAAAAAAGTCCACTCATCTCCATTCACGAAGGCCTCTGCTGCTCCTCAAGAGTTTTTGTAGACCTTAGCTTCTCTGAACCTTCTGGTTATCTCTCGTCTCCTCCAAGTGTGGACCCCATTGAGGACAGACCAACAATCCACTTGTATCCCAAAAGTTGGGAAGATGCTCGCACCAGGATGAAAAAGATCTTTGAAGGAAAACCCAAGCGTGTTCTCCATAAGATGGATCAACCAAAGAACTGTAATTTAATTCCTCCCGGCCTGTGCTTATCAGGGCCATTTGTGGACAAGGCTAACTCATAGCAACAGGAAAAAACCAGCTCAAGAGTACCCAGAGAGCTTTGTGGCAGGTTGAAGTTAAGGCAGCTCAGGAACAGGTTTGACAAGCCCCAAGAGCAGTACATGAGAAAGGCAGGACCAAAACCTGCCCTTTTGGGCACAGCACCTAGCACCACAGCCTTACAAGCTTTTAACACTCCACAGCAGGACGTTTCAATACCAGCCAAGGTATTGAAACATCACGTTTCATGTTTAGGTACAAAACTACACCAACAGCTCCTCAAACATACTGAAGAGGCTACTGTTTTAATAGTCCGGTTTCTGATTAAAACTAGATTTTTAGCAGTAATGTGTCAGCAAGCGAAGCAACCCAAAAGGCAATCCACAGCTGGTCAGCTATGACATGAACACGAGCGAAACAGGACAGGGGAAGCGTAGCAATCATCACCATACATCCTCCATGTGATTCGTATGGTAGAGAGCAGGACATGAATAGGTGCACGCTTCACTCATCATTGCCCCTGCCCTGTCTGGGCTATCAGCCCATCACCGCCTGCCAGGAACGCCTGGCTGCCTCCTGGTCACGATCCCACACTAGGAAAGCTGAAGAGAAGCATTATGAACACCTCCTCCCACTTTCTGCATAAAAAGGTGGAATTGCAAGAATTCTTTCCCTTTTAAAGGGACCAAGAACTTCATGTTCAATTACTTTCGTCATCCCTCAGTTGTAATTTTTTTTTGCCTGGTTTCAGTTGGTACTTAGACCACCTTGAAACCTTTAAGTATGTACTGCACGGGAGACCTGTAGATACATACAGAAACATGTAGATTTTCCTTCCAGTAGGTATCCATAAGACATCTTCCAGACCTCTTCAGAAATACTGCCTCCCCATCCTGCCCCATATTCTGGAAAAGCAGGGGGTTTGTGAAGTTGGAATAACTGAAGTGAGAAATGCTCTCCTGCTAGTCTGCCTCCATCCACGATGACTGCCCTGCTACAGGGAGCAATAAGCTGCTGAGTCTGCTCCACCATCCACAACTGCTGGATTACAGATGTTAGACTGGACATGCCTGTCCAGTCACACCAGCATTCGTTTTATGGGCCTGCTGACCACAGGTCTGTCTAACCACTTTCTGAAGGCGTCTAAACCATCATCAGCTTCCACACACTCCTAGAACAACAAGATCCAGAAGTTTGTTACCTGCTTTTTAAAGAAAAACTTCCATAAGAGTCTCAGACATTTTAGGCTCCTCTACTTTCAACTCACCTGCCCTTCTCTGTATGTTTTCCAGCTCCACTGAAGATGCAATGACCAGAAACACACAGACGGTCACTCACTCACCATATTACTCAACGACCCTAGTCCCTAATCAGATTAATATTTCAGCACTCCAAAAAATAAAACTGTGTACCACCTGTAGCAAGCAAGAGACCAGCATGCCAACAATAACCAAGTCAGTGCCAGAGAGAGAAATGCTGACGGTCCCAACTGGCAAGCCGTGCCCATGCCAAACAATAAGGCGTTTGCCCACTCACCTGCAAAAGAGGTTTTCATAAGCCAGAAAAACCACACCACTCACTGCACTCCTCAACGTAAGCAAGTGCAGCAGACACCTGAAAATCCTGTTCGACTTCCCAGCAACAGCTTTTCCCATTCAGCTGGCAGCATGCTACCAACTTCAGAGAAGTTTGGCATTTTTTGAGGATGGCAGAAGAGCTCCAGCAGCCCGATTACACACTGAAGGCATCTTCTTCATTACGCTTGTAGGATGAATTATGTATTTAATTAGAAACAGCCTTAACGAAAAGCTGCTGAAGTCGAAGACAGAGAATAAGTCTCAATTCACACAAGGCAAACCCACGCAATAAAGCGTGTGCCAGAATCGTCCACCTCTGTGCACCGTCTCACACACTTCTCCCAGAAGCCGGAGCGAAGCGCTATTTTGTACAGATGAACTCAACCTTACCTCAAAGGCAAACATTGCCATTCACAGAGTTAGGAAATTGCATCTGTATGAAGCCACTTTGATTCAACTACCGCTTTCAATCCCTAATCTTCAGTGAAGCTGTCAATTAGAAATGTTCATTACCAAGTAATCTGCTCCACGCACCAAGTGGCATCTGTCTTCTTTGAAGCCTTAATACCCACCGGAGAGGATCGCTTTGTACCAGCAGATCACCTACAGACCCTCTGAACTGCATCCAGGTACAGAGTCACTCGCCGCCAACAGCGGCACTGGACGCGTCAGCCGATGCTCCAGCACAAAAAGCTTTTCAGCGTCACTAAGCCCCAAAGCTCCATCCACCACAGAAAATCAGCCTTTACCTTTTGAAACAGCTACAAGTAGAAAGAGTCCCTATAACACAAGGTCACACCTAGCTTGCTAGAAGACTAAATTTAGCCACCTGTGCCCCAGGCGAGTCTATTAGTTAGGGGAAGCTCAGATACTGGTATCAAGCACTAGTCCAAGGGCAAATCCCTTGGAAGACTTGACTCCATTTAATTGCAAACATTTCAAAGCTATTAACGGGGAACTCAATCTCAGTTCGCCAAATACCACACAAAACTGGCATCAGGATGCCGTGAGACTGTTTTCAGGTTGGTCTGCTCGAGTGGTGTAAACTATTACTACGTTCAGTGATAGAAGAGAGGAGCTCTAGAAGATCTAACAGATGGGGTTTCAGCAGAAGTGTATTTTAGAACACCTCCTTAGCAAGCATATTTCCTACTCTAACACGCCTCACGCTACAGTTATAACACGCTATAGAAGAGCGGATCAACGAGAACACAGGGATTATTCCAAGCTTTTGTAAGTGTTAGCAGAGACTGATGGAACAGTTTGCGAAGACAAGCCCTGGTTTACCAAAAGGTATCACAGCAAACAGCTTTGTCAAACAATTTTCCAAGCCAAAAAAAGAGGGTGATGACTCAGACTCTTAGCTGCGTTGGATCTTAGGATCAGTATCAGCCACCCGACCACAGAAAGACCACAGCACTCAACTGAGGTCTGACGTCCAGGATCGCCGCAAGCATTCAGAGTCTACCCATTGAAGGTAAAAGAGTTAAATGATTTGGTTTCAAGGCACCGGTGGGGAATATCTACACTGCCTGCCTCACCCTGCATGGACCCCACAGAACCTATTTTGGTGCAAGAAACCCGAAGAGGAGTATGAGCTTCATCACACACACAAAACAAGGATTACTGAGATGACTGCACCAAGTCCAAATAAGCACAAGGTTTCTTACGATAGATGCTGAGAATATGTGGTCCAACCATTGCCCTGTAAATCACAGTCCATCCCCTCCAGTCTTGGCAAACAGATGGTAACACAGAAGGCTGCCTGAACAACCAATGTTCACCCCACACAGAGCTGGTCTTACATCCGAATCTGTCCTGCAACATCCCCAACCAGGAGGATGCTGAGACCCTCAAGTCCCCCAGCCTATATGCTGCAAGCCAAAACCCAGAGCTGTTGCCACAGCAGCCAACAAGTTACCCACAAAATCTCTGATGATGCTGTCTCCTTCATGTCGAAGCACTCTGTTTTCTGTGGAGACCAGCGAGAACAGAACAAGTGGTTCCAAAACACCACGCTCCCAATCATAGATCTTGACAAGTGAAGGCACTCTGGCACACGCAATAACTCCTAACATTTAGAAATGATAAAAAACACCGAGTACCAGTGCTGTATCCAGCAAATCTAGACAAAAACAAAGGACTGCATATTGGTTTGGAGCCTAATACCAATTCTGGATCTTAACCACTGAATAACAAATTTCAGCAGATATCCTTCCTGCAGAAGTGGAGTACAGCCTAACTGTGATTTACCATCCCTGGTGTTGCATCTATCACCAGTAAAACTGAAGCCCTCGCACTGCCAACACTGCACAGAGCTTTTTCAGAATTAGAAACCTGTCAAAACCTTTCCAAATGGAGGACAGCTGGGAAGCAGCATCAGATGCCCAAGTGGCTGCAGGCCTGATCTCAGCTGCAGGATAATCATCCAGAGAACCCAAGGACCTCTGAACTGTATAACCTGGCACTGACGCTAAGCCAGCTGAGGTAGTCCATGGCTAGCAAAATGGGACTGCAACCACAGAGCAAACATTTTTCAGGGTGGGGAAGAACCCCACTAGCTGGAGGATGCACACACAGCACGGATTCTGGAAACATTTACTTCCATCTAAAGTTACTTAACGCTTGTGTTGCCACGATCCCTCCTCCCAGTGCAAACCAGCGTGTTACTTGCTACTGCAGCCCTGCCAAAAAGCGACAGCAAGAACGAGTCTTCATGAGCTTCCTAAAGGTGAGACCTTTGAAGTCTAACTTGGACTTGAAAAGAGACAACTACAAAGCATGTGGTCTCTGCTTCATTACAATAATATGTTACAGGCTCTTAAGTTTCATTTGTTCATTGAAACTTGCTCTTTTAAGATCTAGGAAATAAAAACAAGCTGTAGAAACTAGCCTTCCACGCTACAAAAGACGACAGTTACAAGGTGCCTAAGGACAGCCAGACTAGCCGGGAACAAGGCTGCTACAGGACTTACAAGTGAGCAACTTGCACCCAAGTTCATAAAAGCTGAACTGTTTCATTACACTTGCCAGAACTGGCTCTGTCAATGGAACAATATTATAAGTCGTATTTTGGAGGGCTTCCTCTTACCTGTCTGTAATAGACCTAAATAAGCAGAGGTCATGTCTACAAGGAATTTTGAGTCATGAGGAATCAAATCTAGAAGACCCAGTAAGTTGGAGATGCTTGAGATTGCTACACTTCAAAAACCCACCTAAACAACTTGATCCAAGAGCAGTAATAATTCATAAGCCCCTCCTTGCTCTGAGGAAGACTAGACAGATGCAGATTTCCTTCAAGTCTGTTTTTCCTGTAGCATGCTCCCCATTAACGTGTGGGAAGAAAAACGACCGCATCTGAATTTAACACTCAAGCATGAGCACGCGGCAGCTAGCAAAAGGAACACCAAGTCTGGTTTGTTATTTCTACAAACAAGATGTTACCCCAATTACAGGTGCAAAGATAACTACTTAAGAAAAAAAAAAAGAGGCAGGTTTGAACCTTCTAAGCCCACAAGATTTTCTGCTACATTAGATGAGTTAAATTATGAGCCGAGCTCCATAGCAAATCACTAAGATGGAAGTGAACATATTTTTCAACATAAAATAAATAGCTTCAAGAAACACATACTTCAGACTGGTCGGCTTCACGGAGTTCAACTAGGTTTCTCCTACGACTTAATTAACCTAGCTTCAGCACTGAAGTACAGTGATTCCTTGTGGGTTGAAAAAAAAGGAGGAGCTCTATAGAAAGCAGGTATTCCTGAGTTTTCTTAGCATCATGAACTGTATGAACTCACCCAGCTTTATCAACAGACATTAACACACTGATGTAGGACAGCAACTACTCAGGATATTTAATAAATGATGTGGCCTCCCCTAATGTACCATGTGCAATATGGCCAGCTCGTCTTACACGGCTACAGAAATGTGACAGCTTCAGAAATAATGACAGCAGATTCAGGACTGCAAAGAAACCTTCACTTCCTTGTAAACAGCTGTAATTTTCCCAGCCTAAAGGAATGTCATAATATAATCATGAGAGGGAGGGGAGGGAAAAAAAGAGGAGCAGGAGAGACAGACAAGAAAACAGTTTTCCCGTCTCACCACTGAATATCCCCAATTCCCACACTAGATGTTAGGAGTAGCAAATCCAAGCCATTCAATTGTCTTCCACAAAGCAGAAGCTGTCAGGCTAATCTTCAGGGTAGAATTGCTGTCAACTCTTCAGGCTATTAAGTTATTATCCAGAAGAGATTTCCTCACAGACAAGCAAACCTAAACAGAAGAATCAGACAGGTAAAAGACACCTATCCATTTTGGAAGAGGAGCTGCTCTAAATAGATCTTACAGGAAGGAGTACCTTGTGAAAAGCAAGGGGGAAATGGTGGTAACCTCACACAGACTGTGCTCTGTTGGTGGTTTTGCCAACTTCTAGAAATAAATAATCTTTTAAAAGGTAGGTAGTGACTGATGAACCAAAAATCACACAGGTATTGTAGCAAGGAGTTAAAATACCTCCTCCCTCTATTAAAAAGAGTGTCTTGGGAGGATTTAATATGGAATATAGTGATACAGCAGGCACAAGTCTGAGATTTCACATCTCCATAGAATCACAGAACGGTTTGGGTTGGAAGGGACCTTAAAGACCATCCAGTTCCAACCCCCCTGCCATGGGCAGGGACACCTTCCACTAGACCAGGTTGCTCCAAGCCTCATCCAGCCTGGCCCTGGACACTTCCAGGGATGGGGCATCCACAGCAACTTGTCTGGATGACCTGTTCCAGTGTCTCACCACTATCACAAAAAGTTGCTTATGTCCTATCTAAACTTATGCTCTTTCAGTTAAAGATCACACCAGTAAAAATTCTGTCTTATAAGTCCCCTTTATACACTGGAAGGCTGCAATAAGGTCTCTCCAGCACCTCTTCTTCTCCAGGCTGCACAACCCCAGCTCTCTGCTGCTGAGAAAGGCTGAGAGGTGTTCCAGCCCCCTGACCATTTCCATGGCATCCTTCTCTATCTGCTCTAACAGGTCCATGTCTTTCTTGCACTGGGGTCCCCAGAGCTGGACACAGTACTCCAGGGGGAAGGGGTCTCAAGAGTGGAATATAGAGGGAGAATCACCTCCTTCAAGGCAATTCCTTTACACCCTGCAGACCGCGTTTTCCACACTGGCATTTAAGCCACTGTAGTCTGAAGCCTTCGGTCATCTCATCTCTCTGCAGGTCCACGACCGCTGTCATAATTCCATCAAAAACGGGAACTTTGCAGAACTCCAAAGGGTGTATCTTCAGTGACTACCTGTTTGTGCAGAAACACTACTAAATAACTTTGGAAAGGAGACACTGCCCATAGTTCACAAAGGCACAGGCAGCATATGATGGAGGGAAGCTTCTGGAGGCAAAATACAGGCTGAGAATAGGAAGGCAGTGACCAAGAGTTGTGTGACAGCATCTCAATTGCTCCCACACTCAGGTTTGGATTCATTAGGATGTGAGAAGGTTTTTGGACAACTGGAAGTCTGTACACGAACAAGGACTGTGTTAATCACAATAGCACCAGGACACTGACACCTGCAATCAAGATTGAAGGCTCCTACGACACTTAAGAGGAACAGAGAAAGACAGCAGATACAGAGACTCATGTACTTGAGGACAAAGCAGCTTTTGGGGGAAAGAAGCTGATTCATAAGAACTTCATCTCCTCAAAACCCCTACAGATGGAGCATGAATTAGCCATCTAAAAATCAGGAGCTAGAAAAATCAATACAGTACTAGTAAAATAAAATGGAAGGACAAAACCAAGGCACAGGCGTGTTTCTACACAAACACTGGAAGTCTAGAAGGAAGGTGGAAAAGCCCAAATGCCCGCGTTTAAAGTGATAACGTGGATGTGGTGGGTTCATTCCAAACAAGTGGAGGGCAGACAATTCAATTGGACATTCAAAGCATACAAAGACTAAACAAGCCCCTACAGGACCACCGTCCCAGTAATCCAAGTTTGCTGTGTCCACAAGAAATACTCTAAGTCAGAATTCCAAGCTTAAACCAGAAAACTATAGTCGCAGCCACCCAAGGAGTGGTAGCAGCTGTCATGCTATCACCAGGGGGTTGTACAAGCAGGAAACACAGCATTAAATAGAGAATTCAGATGCCTCCACGCAAACTGCACAAGTGTCAGGACAATACATAATGCCAAGACTAAGTTCTTAAACAGCATGAAGTGACTCCACCCCAGCAGTGGATGAGAGAAGCAGCAATTCCTGTCTTCACCTCAAACAGCAGCTGGAATATTGGTGTGAGTCCCTGCCGTGCGATCTCACCGTGCCATAGAAGTGTTAGAAGCCAATCCAGCTGGTACAGCAAGGCTAAGTGTTCAAAAGGGAAACGAAATAAAAATTAGCAAGGTTTTATTATTAAAAAAACAGGAAAGAAGTCCCATGATTTATTACTGGGTTAAATAATTATTAGATAACATCTCCCAAAAGTTAAAATTGTGTTTTACATCCAGTGTGCTGAGCTTGGCCATCTCTGCTCTCCCTGCTTGACCCCAGTTAAGCAAGCCAAGTAAAAAATAGCTTTGGGTGGCAAAGGACCACTCAGGAAACAAGGCGACAGCAACAGCCTCACTTCACATACAGAGTCACCAAGGAGGAGGATGGGGAATTTCCCCACCATTTCTTGATTAAAGCTGCACACAGGCACCTGAAAAACACTTGCACCAGCTTTCACAGAGCAGTTCAGAGTCATCTGAGCAATCACAAACCAGGCAGCCACACCGGGTAAATCAGAGCTGTCCTAAAGAATGGACTAAATGGATGCAGGGCTAATTATATTTTATTAAATGAAGTCATGTCTCAGGAGTCAGTTGAGGTTGTTGTCTTTTTTTTCTTTTGCAGGAGGCAGAGCACATAACAAGGAAAAGGCAGTTGATACACTTCATTGAAAAAAAACCAAACATACTAGATGACAAGATCCTTCAAAGCTCTTTGGAGAACAAAACTCCATAGGTTAAAATGAAAAAATCCTTCACATATGTAAAAAACTGGTTAAAAAGAGAAAAGGGTGAGGGAAAGAAAGGCACCACTGGTCAGTTTTGTAGTGGAGGGAACTCGCCAAAGGATTCTGCTCTGCTCAACTACACTGAGCCATGCAAGAGCAGGCAGTACTAAGATGACAACATTTGCTAGTCTGAATAATTCAACATGATCAGTAAATAAGAGCAATGACTCCAAGGAATTGCAGTAAAATCTCATGATGTGAGTGGGTGATCCAATTCAAAGCGCAGCACATCAGGAACAACCACCCTAACTTCAACTTAAAATATGAGAGACTGCACTCAAGCCAACGCTGGGGAACAGAACACCAGGGCTACAGCAGGGTATTCCACAAAAAACACAGCTCCGTGGGTTTCTGATCACTAACAAACAAGTGGAATGTCTGTAACGACACAGACAACAATATAGACCAAAATACAAATCCATGGCATACGGTGTTTTCTAAAGAGGCACCCGCAGCATAAACATCACCTCCTGAGCTGATAGCACCTCTGCCAACCTCCCGCACGCGCTTGTGCTGCCCCTCCTGCCATCCCTCTCTGAAGGAGGCTAGAGCAGAGCTGGCAACGACACGGAGAGCAAGGAGAGACGTGGAAAGTCTAAACAGACAAGGGCAATTTAGCCCAGCCAAGAGACCACCAGGAATGAAAAAAGTAGCTGCCTAAAATAGTGAATACTGTGGAGAAAGAAGTCATTTGTTCTGAATTTGTTTCTTGCTAGTTTTTTTTTTTGGTGTTGGGGCTTTTTTTGTTTGTTTGGGGTGGAGTTTCTTTTACATACCCCCCAGTTCTTGTTTTCTGTCTCTTCCTCATCTGTAGGCCACACAACACCCAGCGTCCAGCTTTGCTGGCTCTCCACGCAGCGCAGCGAGTATCACGATGGTTCAAAGTGAGAGGGCAAACGCATGGAAGTGAAGGTTACTTAAATCAGGCACCTGGCTCAGGGAGGTCATAAACTGCTGGAGAGAGAGAAATAAAGCAATTCCCCCAGATTAGATCTGCTGTATTTGTGTACTCCGCTCCCCAGGCATCTGCTACTGGTTACTAGTGAGCAGCATACTGGGGCAGATGGGTTCCTGGTCTCATCTGGTAGCGCTTTTTAAGGCATTATACAGGATTTCATCTGTTAACCTGAAATTATGCAGCAGCTGATTGTTTCAGAAGAGCTGGAAATTAGTTGAAAAACCACAAAAAGGGGGCAATCTCAGTGTAAGGAAGTTGTGGAGTAGGTTGCACTTAGAATCTCACAACTCCCCTTGCAATGGAGCTCTGTGAACCTGCCTGCTCGACCACTCCCACCAGAATATTTTCCATCAGCGACTTCGGCATAGGAAATCAAATTGTTGTCAATATAGAGAACTCTAAGAGCATAAAAACTCCTACAGAAGAGTAAGATAGATGGACTGGAATAAGGCAAGGTCATATACTTCAGACTTTGCAAGAAATGCTACTATGAACTGGAAAGCTCATTCAAGGGGAAAAAAACAGAGACAGGGAATTAGATTGTCACCATGACCTGCGAGCCACCAGCCTGTTCCAGCCGTGAAGGATACCAGTGCTAAGAAGTCACCTGTGACACTGCACAGCATCCCAAAGAGACCTCCCCTGCCATTCTGTGCCCTGCTCCGGACAGGGGCGTTCTAGGATTAGCCTTAAGCAAACACGTGCGCAGAAGAGATCGACAAAGAACCTGGAACACAGCAACCGCAGGGTTAGCGAGCACGGTTGGAAAATAAGAAGCCAAGAGCTAAGTGCTTTCTGAAAGCACCAAAGGAGAGAAGAGCTGTTTTCATACGAGGCAACACTGGTCCAAACGCAGACAGGTACATACCAGCCACAAATAAATTTATTGTGAGAATCTGCTCCAAGTTTCCAACCACCGTGGCCAGAGGATAACAGAAGAGCTTTCCACAGGACAAAACGCAGCAAGAAGCCCAGATTGGCCTAAACCAGCACGAACTTCAGGCCAGCAGTCAAAAATACACAGCTATAGACTTGCAGAGCAAAGCAGAGAGCTGTGCCTCATCTTCCTCGCAGCCCAGCAGCTCTTAAAAAATAAAAAAAAGGCACCAGCTGGACGCTTTGCTGAGTCCAGAAAAAGCAATTTCACAGCAGGCAATGTTTGAAGAAATACTTGTATCTAAACAAAGTTTAGGTACTTATGCAAGGTGTAAATGTAAAGCACTGATTTTATCAAGCGGGTAGTCTAGTATTTCAATAGAGTCAGCGAGATTTTTGCCAAAAGGTTGCGATATCAGCTGTACCAGGGTACCACTACATTGGCAGCAGGCATCTCAGTACGGAGAGCAGGGATTTTCCTGGCCATCTCTCACCACGATCCTCCACACTTTCCAAGTTCATCAGTGTTTTTTAATAAGACTTTTATTTTTTCCTACACACCATGATATTTAAATTTGTTTCTTATCTGGTCACACCTTGCTGGCGGTCACCTTTCTGTATAAGAACTCTTACTGATATTTATCACTGGCAGCATCTCCAGCTCATCCCTGACTCAGAGAGCTCTAGTGTCAGCCCAGCTTCACATGGAGATCATCACTCTCTGCACCTCTCTACAACAGCAACGTAATACAACCCGAATTCTCCTATCGGTAACATTTCACCGCCTAGACTACACTTCCAAGACTTCAGCAACTGGCAGGCAGCGAGGAATCCTCCATGGCTTTTGCAGCCTGAAAAAGCAATCTCTCCAAACTCATAACTCAAAGGCGCTCTTTGTATTTTTTGGAATGCATCTGTGGGAAAGCACTGCTAATATTTGATAAGAGCTTCTCAACGGGAACAAAGCTCATGCTTTACAGTTCACCCATCGTCCTCTCCCAGCAGGTTGGTAGAGACAGAGTTTCCAACACAGCATTAAAGCCAGAATGTAGGGAAGATGGTTTATTGAGGTAAATCACAGCCGGGATTTGGGGAGCTGAGAGAAGGAAGAGACAAGTCCTCAAGAACTTGGGGAGTGGCAGCATAAGCTGGTTACACATATGTGTTAGGTCACTGATTAAAATTAAAAAAAAAAAAAATCAAGTCTGAGATCACACCCATGACAGTGTGACTTCAACCAGGCCACTGCAAGGATGATAACGAGAAAGCGGGAAGGCGGAAAACCTCACATGAAGTCAGGACACAGGAGGTATTAACGACCGACCGCCAGCTTGGACACGACACTTCCTTTGAACCGAAAGGTCAAGTCACTGTTGAGAAAGGCTGAGGAGGGCAGCGTGATGGATTGGGAAGGCACGACAACAACCCCATGACCAATTTGGACAAGGCAACGAACCCCAACCGTCGGAGTTTCGTGCTGTGCCAGACAGCACAAATACATGTTTCCCAGAAAAGGGGGGAATATTCAACTTCTTCAGGCAAAGAGATCGTAAACACACCATTACGCACTGGGCTTTGTTTCCCTTAGACCTGGGAACACCATCAGGTTTAGAAAGAGTTCCCAAGCCACCTAAAATCCCTTCTTGGGCAGGTGCCCTGCCCCACGCTCCAGCTGTGGACAGAACCACTGCCCACGAGAGAAGACGTTGGTCGACACGTATGCCTTGATGTGCACCCACCCCTCCGGCACCCCACCTTTCTGCTCAGCGAGCTGGTCACAGGCAGCACGCACACGAGAGAGCCGGCCGTGACGGCGGCGGTACGGGGTCGCGGCAGCCCTCACCGGGCCGGTGACCCTCACCCGCGCCGCGGGGCGAGGTG
>NW_010231634.1:0-15411 GCF_000690775.1 Eurypyga helias | reverse complement strand
GTGATTCTATGATACTATGATTATATAGCATGCAATAATAAGATTAATATCTAATAATAGAATAAAATCTAAACCTAAGTTTAAATAATAAATAATATCTAACACGTAAGTTAATGTGTTAAAATGAATTTTGAAAAGGAGATAATGAAACAGTGCAAGTAATTTCAGCTGACGACTTACCAAACTAATTCAACGTGAATACAAAACTATGTCAAAAGAATCTCTCCACCCTAGAACTGCAACAACGCTGGCCCCTGATACAATATTGTAAACAACAAAAATCATTATTTTGTTAATTCCAGAAAATACAGGTACAAATCTTTACCACCTAGCATCAACAATAATTTTTTATTTTCTTAGATACTCTATTTATTTCAAATCTAGTAAGTTGCAACCACCCCTTGCTACAGCTTTCGCTCTCCTCAAAGCCACTGAAGTGAAAATGCCTGGGAAGAGATACAAAATCCTTAACCCAGTAAAACTACAGATACAAGCACTGAGTTTACAATTAACAGCAGAATAAGAATTAGAACAGTATGGGACATCTGAATCAGTGTGAAATCTAGGAAGATCTTACCAGTGGACTCAGCTTCTTCATGTGTAATAAGGAATTATCTCTCCCATTTACCTCAAACTGTGATAGAATTAATCACATGATTAAGGGAGATCTGTGAATTGCCTTGTACATGTAAATTCTAAGGATCTTTAAACAGGAAATTGGAAGGTTTTGACTTTTTTAAGGTTTGCATTTTTGGTTTTGTGAATTCATAAGTGAAAAAAATATTTTTAGGTTTTAGATTAAAATGAACTCTAGTCCAGATACTTTCACATACCATTTTAACATAACATACCTAAAAACATGCAAAATTAAACCCAACTTCTCAATGGTATTCCAATTCAATTCCATTTTACTCAGTATCTATTCCTACAGTTTTGCTCAGAATAAAAATGGGCAGGCTTCTTTTCAGTTGGATAATTAAGTTACAGTGGATACAGTCCAAATCAATAGAATTACCAAAAACAAAACCAAACAAAATCAACCAACCAAACAAAAACCCCCCACCACTATTGTTACATCATAGAAAAGTAAACAGCTCTATTTTGGCCTCACACCTAAATTCCAAACATATCCACACCCAAATAGAGCTTTGTTGATCATAAATAGACAGGCCAAATACGTTTCTCTCTCCCCCAACACCCTTCTACTCTCCAAAGAAAATTACATTTAATGGAATGACAGACACTAAATAAATGCAGAACAAGAAAAGGGCCATGTAGAGAAAAGGAGCGTAAAATATTCATTCTGAACAAATACAACAGAAAACAATCTTGGGAAATTCCACAATTTTTTTTAGAAATCTACAGTTTATAGCAAGCTTGTCTAGTGCATCAGAAGGATGTTCTCCATAATTTACATAAAAATAAATAAGAATAATTTGAAGAGTAGAAAAGAGAAACTCTGCCTCCTACAGAATTTATTGGTTCAGGTAAGCAGACCATTGTGCCTTAATACTTGTGCAACAAAGCCAATAAATATTTTTCTCTACATTCTGATTTTCTAATTGTCAAATACGATATTCTGGACCACATAACTTTTCTACCACTGAAAATCTATGCAACCGTGATACTTCTTGCATTAATATAATTGCTATGCAGTATACTATATGTGACTCATTTTAATGCTATATCGATATGTCTGACCTCATAATAAATATTATGGTCCCTGGTCTTTAAATGTTGAATGGTGGTGCTTGGGTCAATGGCATATTAATAGGAGTCAACTACTTTCATGAATTGTTAATTAATTACTTTTTCTGCTTTTCACATTACACTGGTCATCAAAGAAATAACAATAGTTCTTTTTTCCACAAGAGAGAGAATAATACATAATTGCTGAGCCAAAACACAGGTAAATCCATATTGCTTCAATTGCATGGATGCCAGTAGAAACTTTCTTAAGTATTACTTAATATTTGGATTAACATACTGCTCTATTTTGAATTAATCTGCACCCCACCCCTCAAAGAAGATATTTTGGCAAAGATACAGTACCAAGAATGTTTTGTAGTATGATGAAACAGCTGTACAGTTGACACAGAAATAAGCATGTTGAGTTCACAACTTTTCAATGTGAGCAGAGCTCTCTACAGTAGCTAGTCTTCTGTGCATATATTCAAAACATGCATTACTGAAAGATAAAATCATATTTACAAGTATGCAGGCTAAAGTGTAGCGGCACTTGTTGACACTGAATATTACTTGATAATCATAACTATGTATCATACAAACAGAAAAAAATCACACACTGCTCGTCTATCAAAAGGACAGCATTCTCTACTTCACTGCAACCTATCTGAAGTGGTGTAATTCTCTGGGTAGTGTGAGGTTATGCAGGAATAAAATTCTACAGTCTCAAGACTCAGAACTGCAAATCTAATTGTACTTTTAAAATTAAATGGTTACCAAAAAAAAAACCAAACAAACCTTTAAATATTCAGGACTTCTAAAGTAGTCTTCTTAGGGAAGCCACACGAAGAATATGCTGCAGTTAAGTATATGGGAGTCAGGAAGCATCTAAAGTTAGCCAGGTAACATTAAATACGCAGGGGTATATTTCATAGAATAATTGAATCAAAGTATCATTTATGTTGGAAAAGACCTTTAACGTCATCATGTCCAACCATAAACCTAACACTGCCAAGTTTCACTAAACCATGTCCCTAAGCACTACATCTACATGTCTTTTAAATACTTCCAGTGTATTTAAATCACTCAACCACTTCCCTGGGTAGCCCATTCCAATGCTTGACAACTCTTTCAGCAAAGAAATGTTTCCTAATCCAATCTAAACCTCCCTGGTGCAACTTGAGGTCATTTCCTCTTCTCCTATCATTTATCACTTGGGAGAAGAGACCAACACCCTAAGACCCACCTTGCTACAATCTCCTTTCAGGTAGTTGTAGAGAGCGACAATGTCTTCTCTGCACCTTCTTCAGGCTAAACAACAATTCTCTCAGCTGCTCCTCACGGGACTTGTGCTCCAGACCCTTCCCCAGCTCTGCTGTCCTTCTTCGAACATGCTCCAGCACCTCAGTGTCTTTCTTGCAGTGAGGACCCCAAAACTGAACATGGTTTTTGAGGTGCAGCCTCACCAGTGCCCAGTACAGGGGGACAATCACTTCCCTTGTCCTGCTGACCACACTGTTCCTGATTCAGGCCAGGATGCTGTTGTCCTTCTTGGCCACCCGGGCACACTGCCGACTCATATTCAGCCAGCTGTTGACAACCACACCCAGGTCCTTTTTCTCCAGGCAGCTTTCCAACCATTCACCCCCAAGACTGTAGCATTGCAGGGGGTTGTTGTGACCCAAATGCAGGACCTGGCACTTGACCTTATTGTACCTTATACAATTGGCCTCGGCCCATCAATCCAGCCTGTGCAGATCCCTCTGCAGACCCTTCCTGCCCTCAGGCAGATCTGCCCAACTTGGTGTCATCTGCAAACTTACTGAGGGAGCACTCAATCCCAAACACTGCTAAAGATGTTAAACAGAACTGGCACCAATACTGAGCCCTGGGGAACAACACTTGTGACCGGCAGCCAACTGGATTGAACTCCATTCACCACAACTCTTTGGGCCTGCTAGCCAGCCAGTTTCCATTTACTTTATTCTGCTGTTCTAACACACTTTTTTTCTGTATTAAAATCCACATTAGAACACATGTTGTATCTTAAACATTTTATATTTTCCCAAATTGCTACATGGAAATTGGTTTTAATGTCAACATAACCCTATTCATCATAACTGATAGATGGCTAATACTTTTTTTCTTAAAGGTTTCTACCTTTGTTTAACCCAAATTCACTTACTTTTGAAGTGTTTATTCACAGTTCAGGAGACAAGACAGTTAATGACAAATCAGCTACATATTTAGGTGGCCTTACTGAATGCCTGAAAATTTTCGTTGTCAGCATTTGCTGTTATATTTACCATATAAAGCTTTGTGTAAAAATTGTGCTATTTCCACATATCAGTGGAACATACCTGTTTCACTCCCACCATTACCACGATGGTTCCGTCAACACTTCGTATTTCAATATGGTAAGCAGGCAAACATGGCTATTCATCAGTGCTTATTCAGTGCTGCAGTATTCATTATTTTACAGGATTATTATCTTACAGCATTAGAAGTATGATTACAATACTGTTTTGTATGCAGTGATATAAACATAAACATTTTATCATTTTCAATTGATTTAAGAGGACTCAAGGTCGCCCATGCAATTTGTATTTCAAATTCTTTCTTTTTATTATTTAACCATACAATTTTAAAATTGATAAAAAGCTTTAATTAAATACAGTTTTTTTGGAACTATAAGAAACATGGGTCATAGGATGTGCACAACAGGTAAACTACCTGGATAAACAGGCTCAGAATACCCTATCTCATTCTTCCTCCGACTTGTTTAACTGCAACCTTCCTGTGTTGAAAAATTATAATTAAAAGATCAACCAATACTGCTGAAGCAGAAATCCCTTCCTGTTTATTTGTCAGGACTGCAATCTCTCAAGGGTCTCTGAAGATCCCCAGTTTACTCACCATTCCATTTTACTACACAACTAAGTTAACACCATGTTAAGACAGAATAATAACACCACCAGGTGTGCATAAGATTTATTTATTTAACAAAATATTTAACAGAGTATAATTAACATACAATATCTAACAGAATAGTGACTTCTAGAGATATTACATGGATAAGTTCAGCACATATGGTTTTGGCACAGTTTTCAGTAAAAAACAGTCTGTAGATAATATACAACTAAATATGTTTATAAGAAGATGTTGGGGTCAAGAAATGGGTCAAGATAAATTTTGAACAGTGGTGACTTTTCTCATAAATGAGGGAAGTATAACAGAATACATAACCTATACAGAAAGCTTAGCTTTCAATGGAAACTATTTTGAAACCAATGTTAAGGCCTGGGACAGAAACACTCATCTAATAAGACTCAAATTACTTCTGACTCATTCTCCTAATACACCAAACTAATGGAATATTTCTCTTCAGACTTTCAACAAAACGGTTCACTTTGACAGACATTTCCAGCCAACTGTAATTTTAAGAACAATTAAACTAGCCCAAACCAGGGCATTTAAAAATTCTTGTGAAAATGAACTACATTGGTCACTACTGTTTTCTGAGAATTTATTACTCTACTAAAATATAAGAAGTATTTTATGGTTGTTGAGTTACACTTCTGCTCAATCAGATTACATGCATTCAATGATTTCTTGAAAAAAAATACGGACAAAGGGAATGTAGAATGAAAATGCATATTCTAATTATGACTACTATAAGGTTTTTCAGAAACTAATTTGGAAGTATCTTACTGTATCCTGATTTTTTTTAAACTAGGAAATAAGACACATCAGACAGAACAAAGAAAGAAAATCTATTCCACTAGCAACACACTATCCAATCACAGCACATCTGCCTTTCTTCTGTGATGACAAGGATGCACAGATGTTTTTTAATATCCATAAACCAATATGCTAACTATAAAAACAAAGGAACACATACAATATACTGCCAGAAATTCTATTAATCTAAGATAAAAACAAAGATGAAAACAGAATTAATCAGTTTCTTTAAACAAACTTCTTTCTACTTATAAATCAGAGTACTAAAGAGAAATAAATACATATGTATCCTAGTGATCTAACACCCATCCCAAGCTAGCCCCATCTTGTGTCACTGCCTAAGTCATGCAAATTACACCAGAACTGCCAGTTGACTAAGATTAATGACACTGCGCCAGCTTCTTTGTTTCTCTCTGCGGCCGTTTAGTGTGAAATACTATCCAAAAACATTATCTATCCTCTATTAATCCCACAAATTTGTTCACACCATGCACATTGTTTAGGGCAATTTACAACAGGAACATACTGAGCACAATTGCATTTAATTACTTGGGTTCTAATTACATTCATTAAAGGCTAATAAAATAAATGAAACAGCTTTAAAAGCTTCTGCAAAACACATGGGTCTTGTCTCCCTCGTGAAGCATACTGTAGAGGTTTGATGTGAAACATAGATTTCAACATATATGTCTGCTGATTATGTATCTGTAATATGCAGGAAGACATTGAATGCATATTTATTTATTTATTTATTTGCATTTATATATAAACCATATGCACATCAATTCTGAATGATCCTGAATAGTGATGCTATTTCCTTATATTACTCGTCATGAATCAAATGATGCCAGGCACCCCAAACCACTTTTTAATGTGGTACGTTGAGAGGGAGGAATATCAGTTTTAACATTCCAATCCAGTTCTTTTAACTGTTTCAACCTGTACTAGAGAGTTATTCCCTCATCTTCTCTCATCTTATATCTGCATTATAAAAGATATAAATTGACATCAGAAAGAGAGAAAGACAGCAAGAAAGAAAAGAAGAAAAGAGCAAGGAAACCCACATTGCTTTATTTGGTACACATTTTTTTAAAAAAATTGTTTAAGCTAATTTCTGACATTCATCTGAGGATCTGAATTTTTTCTTAGTAGCTATTTACATTAAAAAACACAGTCTGCACACTAGGCAGTCTAAATAAATCCCCCATGGTGGTTAAAAATGCAGCTTGTTAATAGCACAATTTCCTAATTCTTACGTTTCTATGCTATTTCCATTGTGCTTAGAATGCAGTTTATGGCAAAAGATGGAGCCTGGAACATGCTGTTGACAACTGTGCCAGGGAGAAGTCAACACTGGATATTTAGAAAAGAAGTGATTATGGTGAGCTCCTCTCATTACAACTACTCATTGTTCTTGGATTTACAAGAAGATGATCTTAGTAATCAGTGAAAGAAACAACGTTCTATTTAATTATCTTACAAACCTTATACTATGTACCTATGTGGTCTCAGCTGAAGATCCAACTTGGCACACTTGGAAATTTAAAACTTTTAAGTATTCTGCATCACAAATGTAATGGTAATCAAACATGTCTGCCAACAGACTAAAAGTAGATAAATTTACACACAATTTTTTAATGGACAAATGCAAAATAAAAAAAAAAAAGGACTTGAGGATTAATATCCAAGTATTGTAGAATATTAATAAATATTTTTAAACGTCATGAAACACTCAAATATTTGGTGCAATCTGTTAATTTAAAAATATTTTAACAATTTCTGGGATTTTAATCCATTCCTGACAAAATAATTATATTTTACCTTAAAATAAAATAGAAAACAATTTTTCTCTTTGGAATTTGTTTTACAAGAATGATGCTGTGCTGGTAGAGCACTTCAGTCAGTTTAACTGGAAGTAATAAAATAACCGTGGCTATGTATACCATTTCAGAAAGTTCATCTTAAATTTATACAACTTTGCCACATATACATCTCAAACTGTTTCTTATTATGAACACAGGATCATTTTCTTTTGCAAACTACTAAAAAAGCACACACTAAAAAAAATCATATGAATCCCTCATTGATATATATAAACCCCTCATTCGTGACTCAACATTTGCTTTGGGGAAAGGAGGAGGGGCACCCATCCTGCACAACAAAGCAGCAGCTCAATACAGCTGCCATCTGGCTTCCTCCTGCAGTTCACTTCCCATAGCAAACAAGATCCATAGTTTAAGGAGTGTTGGGGAAGGGAGAGGGGCTGCAGTTTTAACCTTACGGCTTTATGATAGGGCATTTTTCCACTCTATAAAAAACCCTCTTAATATAGGAGAATGGAAGCCTCAGGAAATTGTTAGTAGGATAGAAAGCCTTTCACTTCTGTGTTTCTGGTACAGATCCACATCAACTCAGTGGTAACCAAATATAACTACCACCTAAAGAACTTTTTAATGAAATGAGTTAGCTGATACAACAATGAGTTAGCTGTTAGTACAATACCTAGTAAGCAAGCACCCATACCACTTAAAGCAACACCAAATATGATAAACCCCTTCCTCCTCACTGTGCAGAAATTGCTTCTTACTGGTAGCAGCTGAGAACATTTCAAACATTAAAGCATAAGCCAAACTATTTTAACTACAAAGAGAAGAGTGCTAAAAGCATGGCACAGTCAGTGAGGGGTCTACCATGTGATATGTTGTTTCTGCTTACATTCATAAAAGCACAAATGTGTCAGTTTTTCAGGTTGTGTTCTAAAGTCTATTGTCCTTACCTTTCCTTGGGTAGTAGTGATGGAAATCTGAGCAGAAAAGAATCTAACAGTTTAGTTTTTTATAGTGGAGCAGCAAAAGACTCCAACTGGCAGACATGAATTCTCTATTTTTCTTGTATGTTACATAATAGTGTGCATTCATCATTTTGCTACATTTACAAAACAGTATTAGAACCACTGATTCAGGCTGTGTGGTCTGATGGTTCTATCAAAGAAAGATGACTACAACATAAATATATGCTGAAGAAATTATAAAGGTGATGGTTTAAGCAGTAATATAAAACCTAGCAGTTTATGTGTTGCAAACAGTAAGGATCCAAGACTTTTCCCATTAAGTTACCATTAATATCAATGGGAGCTATAAACATTTTCATTGAAATCAATGGAGTCCTTCAATTCCTTCAGCAGGTTCTGACTTTGCACACATAAATGTTGAGGTATTTAACCTAATATAAAGACAGCATGATGAAATGAAAGACAATTTCTTTCCATATCTAAAACTCAGTATCCAGTTTATAGTCAAAGTAAAATAAAAATCAAACATTCATGTTGCTGGAAAGGTCAAATGCTGTTCTAATACCATACAACTGAATGGATAATAGCCATTAAAACCGATCAGTAAAAACAACAACAAAATTAATAAATACAACCCAAAAGCTAATGACCTCAATCCCTAGCAGCCCCTTGACCCTTATTACTACAGCTGCTAGTGTAGGAAAGGATTAAAGGGGGCTAGAAATCATTGGGTTAACATACAAGGGCTCAGAAATTTGACCTTGGTTACTTACAACATATATCCCCTACTAAAAATGAGTGTATGAGGAGAATTAGAAACAGAGCTAGCAAAGGTCAGCTTGAGTGCAGGTAAACGAAGAAAAAGGAGGCTTGAAAGGCAAAAAGGTTTTATTTCTCCCACAGCGCTTTATTGTAACCAGGATGGTCTAAGGACAGAAGCAGGGTTAGGGCAGCTGGAATTGTTGAGCAAGCTAGATAAACTTTTGGGCACACAAACCGTTCTTCATGCCTTAAACAGAAGCAGCAGCTTTCAAAGCTAAATAAAAGAACAACTACTCAACATTAGATATGTACTACCAGGTCCATATGTCATAAGACATACGAATAACATCCTCATCACCATGACTAGAAAACTGCACTTCGTCACTAATTGCAATCATAAATTCAATAATCATGACTCTCTTGTCAAACGGCCTCTGAAATACTCTTATACTAAGATCCTTTCCTAGGTATTAAGGTCAATATCAAAGACGGCATTCTACGAACTAAAATGCACAGAAAAGCACAGATTAACAAACCTAACTCCATAAACCTGCAGCCATATGAAACGCATACACAAATCAGACATCCTCAGATGTCATCCCATTCACCCTGAAGAAAAATCACATGATACCACCCAGAGAACCATCAACCATCCAAAGAAGACTTTTAGTCAAAAAGTACACTTCTAAAAAAAATATCATGTTTATTTGAAAGAGATACCTAAGCATCACCAAGGGAATTATAGCTGTCAGATAACGCTGTACTCAGTACTTAAAGATAAGATCATTAACCAATTATAAGCAATTCTTACCATCAGAAATGTCCTAGGTACAGTCCAAAGACACTGAATAGATGAAGACCATATTTGAGCAAGAAACACAAAATCTGACATCGCTCTATTGTTACTGTAGTAAATAACTCTGAATCGCGACAAGCATAGGAAAAGGACCTGAGACGTATTTTCTATTTTTTTGTTATGAGTTTCTTTCACAGAGCAAGCCAAATACCACAAATGAAGTAATTTTTAATCCATCAGTGGACCTAAGCACTTACAATAAAATGAGAAAGTGATAAGAAGTTAATCAAACAATGGATATTAGTTTTCATTGAGGGCCAATGAAATCATACAGTAGTAAAAGAATGTAACAGCTTTGAGTAGCTTTCTATGCTTTACCTGGGAAAACAGATTATACATAATTGTTTGCGGTATTTATGGAAGACTGTTGAAACAAAAAGACTGAAACAAAAGAACGTACATGGAACAAATAAGAAATCAAGGTGTGTCCTGCCAACCCAGAGCTGAAAGAGTCTAGTCTCAATGTAACTTAGGTAACCACATCATATAAATCCTTACATAAATTCATGAAATTTTGCAGGGAAAACTTTGTCTAGGTTCTTTGTGTAGGTTCTTTGTCTCCATTGCATCTACTGATAAGCCAGCTCAAATATTGCATTCATTTTACAGGTAGACACATAATTTTTCATTTCACCTTTAACAATGGCACAGTTTATGATAATTTGTTCTTTTGATAATTGCCATTAACTTTATACAGGTCTTTTCCCTTCCTTGTGGTTTATTGCCCATTCATATTTTCATAGGTGACTATTGTACCACCTCCCAGTCTCTGTTTTACTAGATTAAGCAAGCTAAGCTCTTAAATTTCCTTGATGCTGTACCTTACTGTCCAGCTGCACCCATATCAGTTGAACTAATCTTTATTGAAAGCAGATAACCAGAAAAGCACTGCAGTATTCCAGGTGATGTTCAGACATATCAAGCTCTTGTACAATGGAATTAATACTTACATGTCTTTACTATAAATACATCAGATCCACAAGAACCTCCAGCTCTTTATATGTTTACAGTCAAAAAAATGTAACTTATAACAGAAATTATCACTATTTTCACCCCATATTACAGACTTTCATCTCATCTTGTATTACTACATGCTTCAAGGTCACCCAGCAGTAAGGTATTTTTTGCATTAAAGCCTCTCGTCCTTTTTTTTAGCATGTATTTTTTGTGTCAGTGTCATTAATGAAAACATTCCTTGAACATTATTGCTGCATCTGACATTTTCCTATTCAATAACATCTATGGTCTCCCCAGATGTTTCTAAATCTTAACGTATAAATGCCTTCATTACATTATAAATTAAGTATCAGAATAACAATTTAGTATATAAATTCAGTGAAAATACACTGAAAAAATGTTAGCCATCCCATATGTGTAACTGGATTCTGACATTAACATTTGTTCTCCACTCTGTATCTTGGAAGTTAATCTCCCATGGTTACACAAGTCCTAGTAGGGTTTATCTCTCTAATAATATTTCAGGAATCTGAATGTATCTAATATATCCAAATATATACTAGACCCCTGGGTGCTCTTCCAGTAGGATCTGTTTAACAGTTCTTCCACAAGTGAAGCAGCATTTGCAACTATCTCCAAAAGACAAAGGTAAGTATATTGTGTTCTTTAAAGCATAGCATAGTGATAGTACAATGTTTTTCAAAAAAAGAGAACAAAAAGATGTACAACTTCCAGGGTTTAGAAGATTAAAAGTAGGTATCCCTCTGAACTAGAATACACTTGCAAGAAAACAGATGCTACTGCGGTAAATGTTGCCTCAGTATTAATATGCACTAATACATGATCCACTGTAAAGCACAGAAAAAAGCAGACAATACACTTTGGAGTTGCCTGCAAGTAGAGTAAAGAGAAATACACCTCTTCTTCTCCCACAAAGAAAAGCAGAGCAGAATATTCAAGAGCAAATTAATCAATTTTTCTAATTCCAATAAGAATCTAACTTTGTAAAAGGCCTTAAAGATTTATAGTTCCAAACACAGTTTTAAAGTAATAAATAATAGCAAAAGTAGGAGTAAAACATTACACTGCTGTACCAGTAACACAATGTACACTGAAAGTCAGATAACTTGAAAGCTTAAGTATCAAGTTTAAAAGACCTACCAGGTAGCTTTTGGATCATTGGCTTTTTGGACCAAATCCCACAGACGTTTTTGGACCAATTCCCATGGGCTGTTAGAATAAAGTGAGAGCCTCCACACTTAATCATATAGAACAATGGTTCAGAGGTCTTATTTCTCCAGTTCATATTAATTCCACAGTGAGGCACAAAAATGAAGAACTAACATGCTGTTACTGGATGAATTGGTATTGAAATATACTAAAATGCACAATTACCCATTTTACTGTTGATTAAACTGAAAGGTTTTAAGGAAAGAAAGAAGTACACAGATATTTCTTCTATGGCTTATTTTTGTTTCTACTGTTGCATGGCCAAAAAGTATGACAACAGGTAAAAAATTATATATTTTCTCCCCATCTCTCCTTCTCCACTAGAACCATAAAATTCCCTTGCCATTCCCAAGCTGTTTCACGATTTAATATTTTGCAGCTTTGTATCAATTTCAAGCACGTTGAAAGTTTAACCCTTTGGATCTTACATGACACTAAAATATAGTTAACAAGAAATTGGTTTAGAGACAACACAATAACATGATCTCTATAAGACAGCTGCATCTACACCCTAAAATTGTATTGGAATAACCCTCCACACTAGTGACTTGTAAATCTTCTATTAAATGGAGCATAATATGCCGCTTGTCCTTAATGGACTAGAAAATACATTAATAGTATATACATTTTGCAGTGCTGAAGTTATAAAATACAGCATTACTGTACTTAGTAATGGTGAATACTCTTTTATAAGCAGCATGCAAATACATTACTTTGAAGCTAGTTTACAGATACCCCTATCTGTTAAGATACATCTTGGCTGCAAATCCATTAATCTAAACCGGACTGTGTATACCTGTGATGTCCTACAAGCACTAATTGATAAGATTTCCCAGTTATAAAATTCATTCTTATAAATGCAGTAAATGAAGACATGGAAGTGGATGAGATCTCATTATGGATAAGACTCTAGTCCTTGTTAAAATGTTATTACTTCGGAGCTGGTTATATATTATCATTGATATAACAATAACAGATGTCTTATTTGTGCATTCCTTTTCTGCTTGCCTTTCAGCTATGATTTTACAACATGTAAAGGATTAGAAAAAATTGCTAAAGGATTTACAAGAGACTTCTGCAGTATTATTTAGAACATAGTGTAATATTGCTTTTACAAACTCGTCAGCTAACATAACTCTCATTTGAAGGATTAAATTCTATTTTACTTTCCTAGTCTGTGAAATTAATGATTTGGGGCTAAGTTTATGAGTAAAGATTATTACATGTGATAAAGGCGACAGGTAAGTGGTAGTGCCATGAGGATACTGCCTAAGAACACTTCCACATGTAAGTAAATGTACATGAGCTACAGCACTACATTCTCCCAAGGTTTGTATGAACCATGCTTTGATTAGTGATTCTATAAATGGTTTGAATTAGTAGGGATTGATTTGAAGCAGTTTCCTTTTCATTGTTATGTCCTTCAATAAACAGGAAGACTATAATTATTACTTAAAACTTCCTTAACCAATGTTCTTTTCTGTGGCACTTCACTGTCAACAACAATGACTGGAATGGGATTAAACAACCAACCAAAAATATGCAAAAGTTTTGGGGTTGCATTTTTTTTTTAGTAAAAAAAATGTGGGGGCGTTTCCCAGTGTACTAGCATTTTTCCTCTCCTGTTTTTGTTTTGTTTTGTTTTGTTTTGTTTTTCTGTTTTGAAATAAAATCTCCATTAGACTACTCAGTACAGTTTCACCACTATATATGGAAACTGTCGGGGAAAACCCCTCAATTTTGCATTTTTTTTTTCCATAAAACCTTAAATTAACCTAAATTTTGGTATGGAGGTTAATGTGACAACTCAGGGAAGGGTTAACTCTTCAAAGGTATTCATAGAAAAGCCTTGTGGCATGTAAAAGACACATGTACACCTGTAAACTAGTAGAGTGAATATTCCAATTTATTATCAGCCTTGATTGTTGCTGGAACTATGGAACAGTTCTCCAGTTCCCCAAATGAGCACTCTGAAATAGCTAAACAAAATCCTGAAGCTCTAGCATTTAAAAATAAGTCATGAATTTTACAAATATTTGTTCCAGGAATTTTAACCTTTGCTACAAATACTACTATGTTCACTGGAAACTTTGTTCCTCTGAGGACTGTATAATCAAATTCTTAACCTATTTACATTGTCAGTTGCAGTTTACAAAATCAGATTTCACCCAAAAGGTTTAAGATGTTGTTCTCCAATTATTTTTCACCAAAGCTATATAAACTCCATTCTCATTCAGTGATTAACTTGTATTTGTTTCTATGCAGATGGGTACAGAAATCTCACCATCCACATTCTGAGGTGGTCAGAGGAAGCCACATATCCAAGCTTGCTGGATAAGCCCTACAAAGCAAAAGGCAACACTGATTAACATACCACCACACTAGCACAGCAATCTCTTTTCTGGACCTGAGCTGGACTCACACTGACCAGCTCAAAGCACAGAAAGAGCAGCTCACATCCATTTCTATCACTTTGTACAGGCATCCACTTCAGATATGTCTATGTGCTGTAAATGAGTGTAGTGCAGAAATATTAAAGTGTATTCCGGTCTAATTTTTTTTTTTTTGAGTCCTGGAATTCACCTATCTTACCTACAACAATCAGTTACGCTGAAAAGTGCAGAGTGCGGGTAGAGCCTCAGTTGTATGCGTTCTACTAATATATGACTACTAACTGTGCCATGCAGCAGACCTGGTCTATAAGCTGTCCAGCATAAAGAAAGTTCAATTGAGCTTAGTACATAGAGGTTTTCTGAAAATTGTATTGAATTTTTTTCTAAGAAAGGACTTAATTAGTTTAAAAATTCCTGTTGATGCAAATTCTGAATTTTACATATATGTGGTAAATCAAAGACATGTAAGAAATTAATTAATTATGATGTTTAGAAATTAGGCTTAGGTTATATACCAAATATAAACACTGGAAGAAAAATAAAATGCTTAAAACCAGCTTAAAGATAAGGGCTGTCATGTATAGGTAGTATGCAATAGTTGACAAGAAAGGCAAGCATTCTATCCACTGACAGTATATACATCTTTCTCTGACATCTCTATATAAAAGGGAAAAAAGGACAAAAAGGACAGTTCCGGGAGTCATGAGTTGCAATTATATGATGATCATATTCAGCACTACTCACAACCCAGATCAAAACTCAAGTTTTTTAAAGGTTGGAAGAGACTTTATGAGGATGTACATCAAACAATGGAAGGCTTTCTTTTCCTCTATTATTATTTATTCATCTTCTGCAGGTAATTTGCAAATCACTGCCTTAAGTACGCTGGTGTAGACACAATTAGTTTCAATGTAGAAAAAAATTAACTTTTCCATGTTTATTTTGCAACACCTAAACAGGTGTTGCATGTTCCCACATGACATTCTTGTCTCAAA
>NW_010231633.1:0-20205 GCF_000690775.1 Eurypyga helias | reverse complement strand
CCTTTTCCAGACATCGGGAACTTCATACATGCTGGCATGACCCTTACTTTAACCATTTCACTAGATTTGTAACTACTCTTATTGTAATTACTTGTTGCTCTCCTTTGATTAACTTGCCCGCTTTTAAATCGTTTTTCCTAGGATCATGATGCTTTTTTTCACGTCGAGTGAGATGTTAGCTATTCTGGCACATGAAGTGATCCACAATAGACTTACGTGAGAATGGAAGATATATCTTGCTAAGAGGTTTACTGTACTCTTTGATATCGCTGAATAAATCTGGAATGGCTGTAACTCCATGAGAAAAACAGCTTGTGAGCAATTAAAATTTCCTTTTAATTAATTTCATTTTCACTCAGAGAGAGCATTAATCCCATTTTGTGCTATAAGCACTTGGTACAGCTGTATAAGATGGAGAGTTAACCGTTGCAAAGCAAACAAAAATACCCTCCCACAGATGCCTGCTAGATCTAGATCTACTTTCAGCCATCATAACATAAATTTTGTCTGCTTATCCTGCTTGCTGCATCTGATCTCTTTTGCCAGAATATTGTGTTCATCAGTGCTGCAGAGGAGAGGACCAATGCTAGGGAGAAAAGTTTTGAGAAAACTTAGTGATACATTAACCGGTGAATGGATAGAAGTGAGTATAATGTGAACAATCTAATTACAAATTGAGACAGATTTATCATGGAAGTTTCACTTTTGTCACTGTCTTTGTTGCTAGCAAACTTCTGCACTACCGCAACTGTCAAGGGAAGCTTTAGCAGCCCTTGTCCCAACAACCCATATATTTCTTGGAAAGGAAAAAGGTTTCCTATCAGCCTGGCCACAACAGTTTTTGGGGCTTCCTTACTACTACTATAAATTTTGGAGGAAGACAGCACTACCCAATTACTGCAATGTCTGCCTTAATGGACAAGGAATCACAGAATCATAGAACGGTTTGGGTTGGAATGGGCCTTAAACATCATCTAGTTCCAACCCCCCTGCCACTGGCAGGGACACCTTCCACTAGACCAGGTTGCTCAAAGCCTCATCCAGCCTGGCCTTGAAGACAGCCAGGGATGGGGATGAAAACAAACTTTCTTTACAAGATGTCTTTCTCCATGAGTTACAAACAAATAAGGTTCCCTTCCATCATGGAGTACGGTATTTTTAGTTGATTTTTCTGAATAGATTTTTTTTGGGGGTGTTTTTATTTCTTCTTGTTGTTGTTTTAATTAGAAGCACAGAAAACATTACTTTTTGTTAAGTATAAGGCTGTGCTTTTAATTTTTTATTTTTATTAAGTATAATCCACTATTTTCTGCTAAAACATCTGCTTGTGCATACTTTCACCAAAAAATGTCTTCACAGTTTTGAAAGCAATGGAAGAGTTTTGTATAGTATCTGTGTTCATAAGGACATCACATTTATGCTACTACCAGGTTAGTAGTCACTCATCAGTCTTGCTGCAACTGAATTATAACATTTATTTTGAGTTCGTACTAATTACAATATATTTGCTGCTGATAAAGCACTGCAATTTTTAAATGTTATAATAATTTCCAGTTGAAAGTAAAAACCCCACCAAAAAAAGAAAAAGCAGGTATTGTCTCAAACACTATATTTCTTCTAGAAGCACAGCTTTTCTTGCCCAAACTCCTTAATGCTATGTCAATGCAGTTGTCCATTTTTCCCCATTCGCAGTAAGATAAATCACCATGAATTGCTTATTATGAATTAATTGCTTATGCATGTGTTTAATTTAATTTATATCACCGTTTACCTCCTTGCTGAAATCACACAAGTCTTTCAAAGTTGTCACCTATGAACAATCTAATTTTTCCCCAGCTGTCAGCAAACCACTCTGAAACCTGCATTGAGTGCTTCAGAGGTGCAATTAGAGAGCATCTATAATGAAGCACTGAGTTATGTCTATGAACTGAGGCCTTTGGTTGGGAAGTCCACAGGTGCCAAGGGCTGTTCCTATCTGTTTTCACTCAACAGAACCAACCGAGTTTTGCTAACTGCAGCCAAGCAAAGCCTTCACAGCCTTCACACTCCTTAGACTCTGGAGCAAAATTTCCTTATCAGATCATAGTGCATTTATAGAGAGAAATCATGTACTTTATAATCATTCCTGGTTTCATTCAACCCATCATGAAAACTGCTCAATGAGTGAATGTTGCCCAATGACCAAGCTGTCAGTTTGCTATAAGAACCAAGATTGCAAACCTCGGGCACCTGAGCCTTTGAAGTTTTCACACCAGAAGTTCCCTTACATAATTATGGAGGGGAATCAGTCAGGAATGACTGAAAGGCACGAGTGCTTCAGTTCTTAGACATGCAAGAATGAGAACCACTGTGCTGTCACGACAAATGAAGCTTTTAAGAATGAAGCAACAGAAACAGAGTATTTAAGCCTGCAAGTGAAAAAGGAACATGCTTCATAATTAGAAATGCAGTGGACTGCCTCAAAATATGTACATTAAAACCTTCATCTTCCATTAAATTGCTGCTGAGATTAAAGAACAGACAAAAAAACCTTAGAATTCCTATCTCTCACTGTCACTAGTAATAAAATAGGTCTAATTGTGAAATAAAAAAAATGGCCAGTTTATTAACAAGATTATTAAGATTTTGTTTCAAGTTTTCCTATCTTTGATGAAGCTATTAGAAATCCTACCAATTCACTTCTCTTGATACATTGATCCAAGCTGTTCTATCAGATTTTTGTATTTAAAGGGTTTAAAACCATAATGTCTTATTAGACACAACAGCATCATTTCAATCAACTTCATCCTGACAGCTTTTCTATTTCCCACAGCTGTCTTGCTCACTAATTCCTCAGCACAAAGAAATAAAAGTGTAAATCCAAGTAATCAAAACAGTCAAGCTTCTCATAAAATGTCCTATTACTCTGAGACTGCACATCACTTCCCAAATAGTATCCTGTCAGTCACATGCTCATTCTTTAAACAACAGAAGCACTGGCCTGAAACATGCTTGGAAAAAAAATCCACTCCAAAAATAACAAACAAAAAGCCATCAGCAGTAAAATTTACAAATTTTCCCCTTAATAGTACTCAATACATCAATAGTACTTAAAAATAATTTTTAAAACAGCCATATACAAAATGGAGGTGAGAAAAGGTGACAGGACATCACTGTACTTATCATGTCACTGACAAATCAATAACTAAGATAAGAGGATTTGGAAATGCATTCCTTCAACAGAAATTTAGGCTATCACCTGCAGAGTTTTATAGGTGGGTTCTGGTGGGTTTTTTTGGTTGGTTGGTTGGTTTTTTTTGTCATCTTCAGGAAAGCAGAGTTAACAAGTCTGTAATTGCTGTGACTGATCTGTAAGCTTGTGATTAACATCCCAATTTAATATCTATGGTATTCCTAGTAAGATTTAACTTCATCATACTTATTCAAAATTTGCAACTTCACTGCCAAATATGGCCTTTAATATATTAACTTATATCTCTCAAAATTACATTAATCTGGTGGCACAGAAAGGCACTGTGAAAACCTGCAAGATCTATGAACCAACAGTGAAAGCACTAACTGGCCAGTATAACCCACTTCATTAGCTCAGGAACTAAAAGTTACCTCTATGCAGGCCTGGAGGACTGTGTAACACAGTCATAGATTTACACCAATGGCATTGCACAGATTTTGCCTTGCTGGTTTATTTTACAAGTTTAACATGTTAATAAATGTGAAAGCACCTCAATTTGATGACGTTTTCAAACTCACCTCACAGAACTAAAATTCACTTTTGCAACTTACACAAAAGAAAGGAAAATGGAAAAACTAAAGAGAATCCAGATCACCATTTCAGAACACTGAGAAGCATCAGAGACGTAACTGGAATGTCCCTTGTTTTGTCCAGAAAGTAAATCTGAAAAATTTTCCTGCGGTCACTGTTCTCTACGAAGTTATGTTATTCACAGGGTATGAACACAGATCTACTCTGGGAAAAATTACCATTGTTCCTCTTAACATCAAATCTTTCAAAACTGTTGCTTACTTGGTTTGTATGTTGTATATTAGAAGATAGATAAGAGAGTCTCCTTAATATGGCAACAAAATCTACTTTTGCAATGTCCGCTTTTACAGACTTGATTTCTCATCATTGACACTGCATTAACATTATTTGGAAAATATGTTAATTAACACATCTCACATTTATGCAATTAAAATGAATGCTGTTAAGTCAGAAGACTCTTTTGCAGCACAGCAGCCATGTTGGCCATTCTGGAAATTCATTGGCAATTACTCCTAAGTTCCACCTCAATGCTCTGACATGACACTATGTCACTATAGAACAATAGGAAATGGTCCATAAAAGCATGCTTATAACTGAGGAAAGAAAACATGCCATTGCCATTAAAGCAAAACAACTTTATTGGCTAAAATCAGTATATAGTATAATGACTAAAATTATCTTTGTGAAATATAACTGAATGGTTTCACAATAGCTGAATTACCTAATGGCCAGCAAATTTTTTTTATGTATGAAGATGGAAAATAGGCTTTGGCAGATGACCTCAGGCTGTTTTCCATCATTAATAAAGCCTTATCACTTCTGCTCCGAAGATTAGAGCAGTTTGTCATTCAAGCAAGAGTGAATAAATATATATTAAGGTGTCTCTGATAATTTTCAAAATTATCTATATCTTTAAGATAATTACTGTTACATGAAAAAGTCCTTTGACCAGCAAAGTAAAAAAAAAAAACCACGTAGCGTTAAAAACTACCATTGCAAACAACTTCTCAAGATGTTTCTTTCCCCTTTTCTCCCCTTTTTCTACAAACCTTACCATCTACTATAAAATCCACTGGGAGATGCTGGCAAATTATTTTCACTTTCATTTCAATCTCATTTTCTATTTTAACATCACTACATTCACTGCTTTATTAAATGTTAGTAAAGGTCTGGCAAGGTATCAGCATAATTGCTAGTATTCCTTAGCTAACCTGACTGTAAACTATGAACATGCTAATAACTTGGGGGGGAAAAAAAAAATTCTTGTGGAAGTGTGAACCTCTTAATATTAACAAAGAAACTTCACTCTCTCCACTGCAAGATATTTCAGACATCGCAGGAAAAATCACAGTTATTCAGAATAACAATAAGATTACAGTGAAACACATAGCTTCCCATTAAAATGTGCAGAAAATATTAAATATTTATAAGAAAATAAAATCAGAAGATGCAAAAGCAAAAACTGGTATCTTTACAATGAAAACTCAAGCCTGCTAACAACATTCCATGAATGAATAAATTAGGATAGTAAAATATTAATATGCTTAAGTGATCTTAATACTACCTGCCTCTTGGGAATCCATATTCCCTATGTCACATAAATTAAATTAAATTCATAGACCACTCTAGCACTTAGTATGCTTAGCTAATTATTATTACTAGAGTATAACTGTAATACTGCTTAAACATACACATGTAAAATTCTCGATACATCATACATGCTTTGCAAATAGACTGCACTGTTTTTATAGTAGTCCACACACTTGCACAGTAAAAGATTTTCCTCACCAAAAGCAATCTTTAAACAGTGAATTTTGCAGGCTACCAGTCAGCCATAACACAAACTATACTGTTTTATTCCCTACCCCAATGAGTTGTTCATGTAGACACATTAGTGCCTAATGATTCTGCATTAATTGCTCTGATCCTGTTTGAACCTAAGGTCTAGTAGGTGGTGCAAAGTGCTAAATACGTTGTAAATAGTGACAGAGCATGGATGCACTGCCAGTGGTTTCCAATACATGCAGCAATTTACAGAAGATCAGAGGGCTGGGGCAAAGGCTTTATTTAGGACAGTATTTAAAAAAAAAGAGTAAGGTGATAGTTGGAAGAAAACCAGGTAGAGATAGGAATAAACCATTCACACTGCACTCTCCCTCAATCTACTGGAAATTAAGCCAGTTAGTTTAAGCATATTCTTCTCCTCAATTCAAACACCTCCCTAGATCAAAACAGAAAACATTTATTAACTCATGCTTCCAACTGTGACAGAAATTACAGTCATTTTTGTAGTACAGATGGTGTAAAAATGCAATCTAAAATTATGATAAAAGCTCAAAAGATGAGTAAACCAAGTTCATCTTAGAAATGGCTGTTTGGATGCTGCTGAAGAAATGTATTTGGAGTTAATTAGCTTGCTTTTTATCTATTCCTCAATTAAGAACTTCTTACTCTCCTTTAATCATGAAACAGCCATTACATTTAACAAGACCTGTCTAGATTGCTTTATATAAGATGAATAAATTAGTTGAACAATTTTTCTTAAAAATATGAGAATGATTTTATGAAAATAATGGTACTAGCAATGTCAGCCACATACTATACAGACAACAAAAATAATTAAGACAACAATAGTAAACAGGCATGTTATACAGAGTTATAAATTTCACCTGTTATCAACTGTCCCTGTTAATGTTGCAAATAAAAAAACAATAGCATTCTTCACCTCAGAAAAAAGATCATGGTATCATGCAGCTGCAAATGAAACTGTATTAGGCATACTGTGATACTGTATTCATCTGAAGGTTAAGAAAGAACAGCTTCAACAGTTCCTTGAGTTGTTTTATAGCAGCTAGCACTGCTGACTATAAAAATAATTCCTGAATGTATATGATAAACATGAGGTGAGATTTAACTGTCTTATTAAAACCACTTTCTAAAGCTAACTGCAGTTTTGGAAGCCTGACTTAGACTGCTCCAGTACCACCTCTCCTACCAATTCAATCAACCTTTTTTATTTAGAAAATTTATTATTATGATGTGATTGTTCCAGTCCATTGCATTTGATTATCTAACTGCTGTGGTGTTGTGCATGTTGACATCTATTCACAAAGAACTTGGCTGAACTCAAGTTAAGAACATGGCTGAACTGAGTTACCACCTTAGGACTGTAACTTTTTTTAGTCAGGGCACGACCTTAAGATATAAAATGTGTAAATCTGACTCAGCTCTGATGGTTTATGTCATCTTGGGCAGCAGAACACCACTGGGTAACCAATGGTGGTCTGATCTCTAAGCCAACATAGCGAACTTTTAAGAAATATGATTTGAAGGATATTCATACCATTGCACCACCACGGCATTAATAACCACTTTCATTCAAAATTCCACTAGAGATGGCGTTACTGATATTAAACAAATGCACAATGCCCTGGAAACACCTGAATCCAAAGGTACTTGCAAATCCCAATAGTTCTATGGAATTTACCTCAGTTTTTTACTGTTAGTAGAAATAACTGACCAAGTTAACAGGGATGAACAGCTGAGGTCACATTTGCTTCTTTCTTGTGCCTTGCAAGAACTGGGTGGATACAAAAGTAAGGCGTCCTTTCCTTTTTAGATGGATACACATAGCAACAAATACAGACTATTAATATGGGAAGCAAAGTTGCAAGAATGACAAGAAATTAAGTCTCTAAACAGACCAGTACTGGGGACACAAATAAGGTTGCAGGCTCCTGAGTTTCAGTCCAGACAGGATTTGCTAACTTGAAGCCCAGCAGTACTTTTTTGAGAGTTGTGATGCAGAATTTTGCTCAGTATTCTCGGTTGTTCTTTCCCCTTCCCCAGTGGGTCCACCCCACTTCTTTCTTCCTCCTCTTCCCTCTTATCTTCAACTCTAAGAGGGTAAGAGGAAGTTTTAGTGGAGAGGTAGATGAAAGAGATAGGAATCAGAAGGGAAGACACAGCCTCCAGCAGACAGAATCATGGGACTCTCACTTCTCATTGGTCTCTTGCCAGAAGTGCAGGACACAAAAAATTGAGCTATGCTAGCAGTTATCACATTTCTCATGTGTATTATTTGTGGAAACAAGAGGGAAAGGAGCATAATATCTCTTGCACATATTCAAGGATAAGTCCCTCCTCCAAACATTTTTTAACATTTCTCACATGATCTGCTTTAAAGTCTCTTTTGAAACCAAACTAAAGCAATGAATGTCCTAAGCAATAGCCCTAATCATTCACCTTTATGGTTTCAGAAGTTGGCAAGTATAAGGGAACACACTGAAGATAAAATGCATGGTTTCTAGTCCAAGGAAAAGTAAAGGTAAATCAAGCCAAGTTTTTCACATATTTTTCATTATGATTTAAATAATAGACTTATTTTCTATCCCTGGACATATCCTCCAATACACATGCTAGTATCACTTCCAATCTGGGGGTGGGTGGGGGGAAACTATTTAGAAACTGCATTCCCTATCAACCACCCCCTTTTGAGAATTTCTGTCTTCTTTGACCCAATGCCAACATGATAATTTAACATAAAACAGGAGTGTAGGAGGGTATTATTGGCACTAAAGCATGGGAATAACCTGCGGGAAGAAAATAATTTTTCTTATTCCTTCCTTAAACATAACTTCTGAAAATAAGAGAGAGGGTTTGGACAGAAAAAATGTCTTTTTTAGCACAAAAGGCAGTCAGAGTAAAGGGGTCAGAGGAGAAATAATAAAGTATGTGAGGAGTAAAAAGTTTACAAGATAGTATGTGGAAAATTAATTCAAAACAGGAAATTCATCCTAGATTTAAATAGAGTTTAATTTTTTCCTTCCTTATCTGCAAGGAATAAGACTTAGATGGCCTATAGAGACTTACAAAACGTGCTTTATGTGCACGGTGAAGGGTAGAGAGATGGTCAGCTGCAGTAGGCTTATGGGCATGACAAATATGGAGCATAACCAGAAGCAGCTATGAGTGCTGCAAAGAGCAGCACTTCAAGGTGCTGATTGCCTGGAAAACACACATCTTTCCAGACCCTCCAGTCACCAATGTGTGAGCAGTCCCATGAGCTTGATAACAAGAGCTCAGTCCTCCAGCTTCTACCAGCTGATAAAACACGAGAAAAGAGAAAATGCCTTCATTGTGCTCCCGTGCTCCTACGTTCTTCTATTAATACGCAAGAACGAAACTAGCAAAGGTAGGATATGGTGATAAAAAAGAACAGGGAAATATGGAAGCTGATTGCTGACTGTTCCCATGTAACATCAAGTCCTGAGCTTCACGACCTGTGTGTATCTCCCAACATGTTATATTCTAGCTACCCACATCTATTTCATCAGACACCATGATGAGTCCACTACCAGCACAACAGTTGGGATTTTCCCTTCACATAGTAAAATCCCACTCCATGGGGGAAACAGACATTTTAACTGAGTCTGGAAGGAGGCTGCTAAAACCAAAGCAACCTTTTTTATGTACATCTCTGTTTTCAGAATACCACCTGTGTATTTATACTACCCCTTCTCCTTCCAAATGTTTTCCTGGGAGGAAAATTTGCCACATGGGGATACTTCCTTGCCTACATTATGAGGTTTTTCATATAAAGGAGCATCTGGACTAATGTGTGTGTTTTAATTTAATGGACTAATTTGTAGTTCTGAAAAACATATACAAAAGACCATAGTGAATTGATATAACTGCAAGTCAGTGACATCTATATTCCACAATAAAAGAATAAATACTGCACAATAGTACAGTTCTAAGATTAAAAGGGGAGGGGGATCTTTTCCATGAGTTATGATCTGTGTTTCCTGCTACTATTTTTAAAAATGTACATATCCTTTCATCTTTGCTATAAAGAACAAACAGTACTTGTGCTGCAGTGCATAGAAAGTCTGTGCTTTCACTGAGTTGAGGCTGTATTCATTTACTAAAAACAAAAAAGGTGACTACATGGAAAACAGTGGCATGAATCATTCCAATAATTCAGAACTATGCCACCCAGCTGTACATATTTCTGAGAACCATACGCAAAACATCAACATACTCTAGCAGGCAGATTAGGTGAAATAATGCCCTAGCCTAACAAGGGAGACTTCTTTTTGTTGGCTTGAATAAGCTCATACAACTTCAAAACATGCAAATCTGAGACCAGCTTAATTGTACTTGATTGTAGATGCTATGTATGACAAGAGATAGAGTTGTTTCTATTCAGGAAAAAAGCTCCAGTTACATCTATAAATCACAATACTAATCAAATAAATATAATCTAAATATCCCTCTGAGAAAATACCAAATTAACATGCTTTCTTTGGTTAGTGTTTCTATTTCCAGTTGCTTCTAAGTGTTTTTCTCTGGTTATGCCACCTTCTTAAATGTCTGACCCACTGTCCAACCTCAGCCTTGCACAGCTTATGCCCTACTCTCTTCCTTCTTATCAGCCTCCTACTACAAAAAGCAAAGAAAAAAACCTATAAAAAATTCTTAAGTACTGTATATGCTGTACTTAGGTACTTCATATGAAAGCAGCAAGGTAGGAATCAGAGAATCCTTGTTACTTAAAACTCAGTTTTGTCATCTTAAGTTATAACATAGCTGAGGAAATCCAAGATGGCTCAGAATGTCAAATGGGTAGCAATACTCTATCACTACAAAAAGCAAAGAAAAAAACCTATAAAAAATTCTTAAGTACTGTATATGCTGTACTTAGGTACTTCATATGAAAGCAGCAAGGTAGGAATCAGAGAATCCTTGTTACTTAAAACTCAGTTTTGTCATCTTAAGTTATAACATAGCTGAGGAAATCCAAGATGGCTCAGAATGTCAAATGGGTAGCAATACTCTATCCTTCTGTTGATCTTAAAATAGCGGTTGTATGTTGACAATGGTCAAAGGATACAAGGAAAGCAAAGTTAAAAGGGTAAAATATTGTGTTTTTTTGTTTTTTTTTTAAATAAAATTAGATTAGCTGATACAGCTGGAAGAAGCAGAGGAGCTGTCAACAGCCTGAGTTTGTTTTTTCTAACAGTAGCAACTTGTCTAATAAAAGACATTATCTCTCCATACAGACTGTCTCTACGAACTTCAAAGACATCTTTATCCATAGAGTTTTCCCAAATGGCACAAGGCACATGCCCTGACCAGGATGGGGCTTATTTAACACCTGTTCTACAGATGGGAACTTCACTGGCTTTGATGGACTTTCCCATATTCTCCATCCATGATTTTACTCCTGTACAAATGTGTGAAAACTGTGGGACTACTGCATGTGTCCTACTACCACACAGTGGCATTTAGTAGAGGTGTTCAGGCAACTGTAACCAAACTCAGACCTATTGCTTTGACCTGCATATTTGACATCTGATACATGACTTTAATAAACTTCCTCTTCCAAGAGACTGCACTTGTGAAAACAGTCAGGGCAGTGCTGAGTTCGCATGTTCTCTGCCTGAGGTTTATGAAAGGCCAGTGAACTACCTTGGGCTTTTCTGAGGCAGCAGAGATCTGACTAATCATTGAAATACAAAACAGTTAAACATGGACAAGATTGTACAGAAAACGAAAATGGATTTTCATGGCATTTTTATATAAAAAGACAAAACCCCCAAGCAATGTCTTCAAAGGTTTTCTTGTTCAAGAGCCCATCCAGTTAAAACAAGATTCCACATTATATTAGTTCTAATACAATATTTGTCTAATTCTGAAATAAAAATCACTAATTTACTGTGCATCTACAAAAGGACTTTATATTTAATTTTATCTTGCAAATATAAAACCAGAACAATTTTACCTTGTGTACTGCAGTTAGCTGGAAGTGAATTTTACTTCAGAAGATACAAATAACAATGAATTAATGCCTGATTAAGCAGAAATTAAAAAAATATAAAATTATTACTGAGATTCATCTATAAAACCAAGTGTATCAACAAAGTTGAAGGCTGTGATAATATAAATTTCAGAAAATCACTGGTATAGCTTTAAGTCAATGAAATACAAGCACAGTAGGAAACTCCCCTTTAACTATCTAAATGCATCATGTCAGGGCAGTTTAAATGTATTCTACTGCTTTGCACAGGTTTGGCACATGCAAACATGGAGATCATTTGGAACAAATGAAATATGCCTGTAAAAACACAGGTAAATGATGATTCAAATGGCATGTAATCTTTTGGGGATTTAGGATTAGACAGGCAGAAGCAGCTAACTAATTACACATTCTGTTTGTTTTCGCTGAAGGAATAATGAAGGTTTTACAGTTGCTACATTCATCACACATTTTTCATTGTTATATGGCAAATAGTATTTATGCCTTTCCTCCAAGTGCAGCAGACATTGAATCTGGTAGGACTGAGTTTTCTTTTTTTAACCATTCGTTTCTTCACTTGCTCTTTTTCTCATAAATGTCTCAGGGTATACCTGAAGGCATGTTCACCTTCCTATTCATAAATAATGTATATATGAGTCACACCCTTTACAAGTGCATTTTCCTATTCACACCACTTTTTGAGTAGAGGGACCAGACATTAACAAAAGTCATGTGTGTTTATTATTGACTGCAACAGTTCTTTAGCTTTTTAATCTTGTGTGCAACATGCTGTGGGAAAACCATTTGGGCTCTGTCTGATGCTGCATGAACATGGGCTTCCTCAGCATCGGAAGGGACGTAAGATTTACTCACTATCTCTACCCCTCTTTTTATTTGATCTTATTAAAGTGGCTATTTTATTCAGCCAATTGTTGTCAGGCCTTTTTATGGAGATCCAGAAAGAGCCCTGTACCAGCTCTACCTCTCTCTCATGCTCCCTGCTCCATAGCACCTATTGCAGACACACAACTGAGTAAGCAGAGCAAGAAAGTTACATCTGAGAACATACCTTCTTGTCCTTCAAAACAATTTGCTCCCCCAGAAATTCCTGTATGAAATTCCTATAATCTTTGTTAAGGTTTCTTTCATTTGTGTGAGAAAAATACTTCTTTATACTGAACAGATTTTTTCAATATGAAAAAGTATTTACAAAATTTTCAGCAAAAAATTCTAAGTGACTCAAGAAGGTAATGAAGCCATATCTTGTATATTTGTGTCATTAGAAAAGCTTACTTTGCTTTACATATAGGGTATCTAATTTCATAAGATAGCTTGTGTTCATTTCTTAGATAGAGTTTGCTATCATTTGGTACATAAAACCAAGCACCATATAATTGAGATTCATGGTTTCACACACATCTTTCATTATGCGTGCTCACTGCAAACAGTTCCAGTGTGGGTATCACTTTCTTAAAATAGAGCATGTATAAAGAAATAAGCCTTTTACATGAGGTCATCTTTTTTCAATGCACAATTTGATCTTTAATTAATGCTGCAGATCCTGTGTGTCTGACAGGAAGATCACAAATGTGTAGACTTTAAAAAATGTGAAAATTAAAAAGTGAAACAGGTGCTTCAAGCTTTTGCACAGATATGTGCAGATTTTTGGTTACAGTTTTTAAGTGCCTATTCATTAAACGTTTTGTAAGACAAAGCTGTGCACAGAGCCAGCTGGCTTTCAGGTACTTTTGCGGCTGTCCAATTTATTAAACTGTGAAAGTGGTGCAGCATAATAATTCAGGGGCTGAGACCATGACTACTGTTAAACACAAACAAAACTGAAGATGAGGAAAATGTTAGAATACCTTTAAAGTCTTCAAATTTATATGTAAGTTAAAAATAATTGCTTTATTGTGAATACAAATTACTATGCTTGTTAAAAAGATTTTTTGTTATATAGCATGTTGTATACAGACTTGTATTTGTGGCACAGCACAGCACATACAGCAATAAATCTGTAATATTTATATACACACACTTAGGTGTGAGCCCAAATTTACACCCCCAAAGACAAGGGGTATCACTACTAACAGAGCCTCAATTGGAATTTATCCAGTTTTTGAACTGTAGATTAAGTACTTTGTTCATTTTCTTGGAGAAATAAGATAAAATCTAGCATATTCAGGCAAGAACAGAATGAAAGGATTCAGAAGACAGATGGTGCCTGAGTACCACAGCAGTTGTCACTTTGTTGTTCAATGCTGACGAAAGACAGCAGAACAATAACTTCTGACTGTTATTTGACTTAGACAGACATTTGAATTATACATGCCAGCTAAGACTTCTCCATACATTCATACATCCCTACATGCCTCGTATTTTTCCTATGAAATGCAAATTCCTTTCCCCCCACAAATAAGCTGCTAGTGATTTTTAATTCTGGATAATTTATAGGTTTCAGCTTCAAAGTCAAAAGCTACCTTAATTTCCAGAATAAAATAGGCTGGTGCCTTATTTTAAATACTTCCACTGAATGGGGATTTTGGCAACATTCTAAAAGAGGAGACTGTTCCTCAAAATCACAACTGCCACCACAATACACACACGGAGATATTAACTGGTAATTAACTTTCTTTTCTCATTGGCTCTATGTTTTTCTTTTTGTGGAATTAAGTTTAGAAGCATGGTAAACTGTAGTGAAGGGAAAAAAAAAAAAAACCCAAAGCATAGCAGATCTCTTTCTAAAGATAATTTTGAGAGTTATCTCAGCAGAAATGACTTATATGCATGTGATAAAATGATATCTTACCTAGCACTAAAAATAAAATAGCTTTTCTGGCAATAACAGTGTCCTATTTCCCATATGAATAATTGTATTACGTTGATTTAGATGTGAGGCATTACAAAGGTTTTACAGTAAGTACTTTCACTTTCTCTACTTCCATGAAATAGTTTGCTGTACAGGCCAAATTTCTTACCAGACACACAGAGCTTGCACCCTGTACAAAGCTGTCAACCATTAACAGAGGAGTATGTGCTACATACCCACAGAATACAATCAATAAAGGGCTCCCCCCTAAAACTGCATGCATCACAAGAAAAGGAACTACTCAGAGAGTATTTATAAAGGAATTTAAAAGCACCAAAAACCTGTATGTAGTCTCAAAGAAGTAAGAATCCTTTGAAAGAATTTTTAAAATCTTCACATGTATACTCTCCCAGATTATTATTCATATAAAATTCTGTAGATTTTCAAATACAAATAATCAGAATTTTTAAAAATAACTACCAATGGTATCTCTTTCCAAAACCCAAACATCCTACAATAAACTATCATTATCTTTTGACACAATGTTATTGATAACCAGTATAATGGCAAAACCAGATACCAGTATATTAAATAGCCCTGCAAAGGAGTCTCTTTAAAGCTTTACTCATCCCATTTGCTGATTTGTTATTGGAAAGCTTCATAAAGAATGGACTATGCATAAGAAGCTGGTAAACCTTAACAAATTTAAAAAGTATTTACTCCTTACATTTCTTTCACCATAGGAAGTGACAGTAAAACTAAGAAAGAAAGTAACAAAAATTGAACTAAAAATACAACCCAGAATTCAACTCCCTCTGTTCTCCATACTGAAAAGAAACAAAAACACATTGGCAATAAAATAACATGCAGCATCACTACAGCAATGCAGGGCATATTTCTACAGATTTAATTGACTGGTATTTACTTCAAAAAGCTAAGTCATTTAACCTGCATGGACCAAGATAAGACTGACCAGTGTTGTTCAGTTGAAAAGTGTAGGCAGGCCTTGCATTTCAGAAAATATGGTAATTCAAAGTTCCTTCATATGGAGTTGCTTACTGAAAGTCGTCACATGAAAACACCAGTAGTCTCTGTCTACTGATGACAAGTTGTGGGCAATTTTCCTAAGCTGGCATGTACAGTTCTACAAAGAGATGAAAGGAGATCCACAGTACAAATGCTTCATTTTTTAGGGATTTCTACTAACCATCCTGCAGATCCTGAACTTACCCTTTGACACACTCCAGTGCTTAAATGACAATATCAAAGATTTTTCAGTTCTCAGGAAGACACCTACAAATATATTTTACCTTTTTCTTCATGTGCTGAAGTGTAATACAGCAGTGAATATAGCTTGTTCATATCTCACGAAGTTCAGAGGATCCTTTGCAGAATGCTATTATAAACAACGGTTGTTTTTACTGTAGACCTTTGCTACCAGCAAGGTGTTGAGCTGCTCCAGCTTCACAAGCCTGTATGGTGATGCTGCAATTCCAAGTTGGAAGCTGAATAATGAGAACACCAGGGAGCAGTATGAGTACTGAAGGCTTCTTCCGAGCTTGAGGGTCCAGGCTTCCATGAATAGCCAATAGGGACCTTAGGAGAAGATACTTGCCTGTTGGCAATACTAGCTTTTTCACTTCCATAATGTCTCTGAGGTAAACTACAATTACAATGATCTAGGCAAAGTACGGTGGAAGTTCTATATCTGGGAGGTGCATGGCAAAATTACTCAAGATCAGTTCTTGATTTACTAGACAACTGTAATTCAATGCTGGGCACAGTCTGATCATTAGTGTGGCCATGAAGATTTTTTAAAAATCCTCTTTGGCACACAAAAAAAGATGATACTTTTGTAATAATGATTAAGCAAGTTTTGTTTATCCTAACTTTCACCATCTATACTTAATTTAACATGGATTATGGTTCTCTAAGTCACAGATGTCTATTTTAGAAAAGCTGTGAGTCTAAACAAACAAACAAGCCTTGGTTTTAAAATAAATGTACAAGAAAACATGAACCTGTTAGAGAAAGATAATGGGAAAAGCAGAGTTTTGCACAAAACTTTGGAAACGAACAAATGTGAGACAGGGTGCTCTCAGAATCTGTGCAGTGCTAGTGTATATCTTTATTAAATATATAATTTTCTCAAATCTTCCTCAAGAACATTTTCTTGCTGTAGTATGTAAAACAACTTTCTAACATGCCATTAGTTTTACAACCCTAAGTACAGCTTTAAATTATACAGAATTCATGCCAGATGTCTCAAAATAACCCTCAATCTACTCTACAGAGAGACATCATCCAGCCTGGCAGAAATAAAATTAGAACAAGAAGTTTTGCTTAAGTTGGTGGGGTTATGGAGATTGCTCCACCTTCCTGGCAAGTTAAACATTGAATTACTCTGTACCTCATTCCTAAGGTATTTTCACAAGAAAAGCAGAGCAAGTAATAAATTAAAAAAAAAAAACAACTTCAAAGTACCTGCAAGCTTTAGCAATGAGAATATTGAGGAAAAATGAGAGAAAATGGGGGAAAAAAAGTAAAAACAAAACCAAGAAACAAAAACTCACATAAGAAACTCCAACAAATCTTCCCCAAGGTGTGAATTTAAAAATTACAATTTTAGGATGTTCTATGCATACAGAATTTAAAACATGATGATGTTCTGTTTCAGAAACCATTAGCTCAAGCTTTGTTGACAAAGAAGCAAAAAAGTCCAGCATATCACCGAAATACCAAACCCAAAACTTTTAAGTTTTACTTAAAAAAGTTGAGATGCAACTCAAATGCTTTAGACAAGTCCATTGTTCCTAACAGAAAAGAATGTGAAGATAAGGCAGTGACTACAAAGATCTGATAGAAAGCAAAATAAAATAAAGTTAATATAGTAGGAGTAAAATTGAAATATGGGCATTTATAAGTATAGATTTAGAGACCTATTTATCTCAACACAAACTGTATGACAGGAGTGTTGCTCTTTTGTATGACTGGAACCTATATGTATTAAATACACAAACACATATATACATGCACTTTTCCATGTACACATACTTATTAAAAAATCCTGTCTATATTTTCTTAGTTTGGAATATGATGAATGCAGCCTATCAGGAGCCAGATGGTGCAAAACCAAGCCATCAATCAAAATGAAAAGACTACTGAGTGCTATCCAAAGAGATGTGCTCTCAAATGGATTTTCTGGTCACAGACGCTAATGCATTATGTGCAGGGTAAGCCATAAACATTGCAGCACTGCCCCTGAGGAATGGCCAGAAACACATCAGGCTTTTGTAGGCAAAAAAATGAAGAAGTAGTGCTTGCTGCTATAAGCTCTGACTGAGAAAGGCTCTGCAAGCCAAATATATGTACTTTAAATGAAAAATTAAAAGCAAGTTCTTTAATGAGTTTAATAATGTTTGCATTGATGACAGTATCTGTCAAACTGTGCACTTCCAATTGATTTAACATAGGATTGTGCTATGTGGCAGCAAAGCAGCTGCCACTGTCTGTCTGACACGTGAATTGGTATCTAATGTCTGTTACCACATAGGACTTACAAATAGTTCATATTTTGAGCTTTATATTATGAATTTTATGCAAATGTTCCATGGAAAACAAGGTTGGGGTTTGCAACATAAACCAGTGATGCCTTATGTCCTGCAAGCTTTTGTATCAAGCAGGCCTACTATGTAAAAAATAAGCTTGTAAAATTAAAAGGAATGAAGAAGCATAATTTGCCATACACATAACTCATAAATGTTGCTGGCAATATTAAAGGAGATGTGAAAATGAGCAGCAATAAGAGCACATAGGTATTATTTCCTGGAAAGTGCACGATGGTATGAAATATAGGATTTGTCAGCATGACTGCTTGTATTTGCAACCTGAAGTATTTTATCACAAATCCTCTCTTGTGTGTTACATACATCAAATTTCATAGAAATGTATTATGGAAAAAAATCTTGTGCTGTGTTTTAAAGAACTTTGTCAAGTACTTGCATATCCATCTTTTTTTCTATAAGAAGAGATGACTAGGTATGACTATCATGAGTGTATGAGGAACAGGCAAAAGAAAAATTAAGCAGAACATAAAGCAGCATTTATATGAATTAAAATGTCCTCTTTAAAGATCAACCTTTCAGTTACATTAGAAAACGCCACATTTACCACAAAATCGTGTAATGCTCCTGCTCCCTTCAGGAGATATAAACCTCTCATTTATATTCTGATGGATCATGAGATACCAAGCCTTAAATTCGCCACTGGCTCCACAAATCTCTTCTGCTTCAGGTACTGCAAGTCAAATAGAGGCAGTCTCTAGAATTACAGGAAGAAGATACAGCTTCTTGGAAAGATTTTTTTTTTGATGTTGGAATCTCACCTCATTTTGAAATGATGAAGTAAATTCCGAAAAAGATGGCTGTCATATAAGCCTCACAAGCTGGATAGAACTTTTCCCCTCAAAAAATGCATGGAAGGATGGATAATTTATTTTCTCCATCTTTCTACAGGTACAGTGTTTTGGAAGAAAACTACTTTATGTTCAAAAATACCAGAATACAGAGGAAAAATAATGCAAAGACCATGTCATATTTATGGAAAGAAACATGCTTTGTTAATATATATTTATAAGAAAGTCCAGGTTTGTCCCTCTTCCTACTGACAGCACCACTTTTTCCTTCTGATTCACTAAAGCTGAAGAGCAGCTGAAGTCAAATCATACGTTTTAGATGCTTTCTTCTGCTCTGAACTGGGACCTAAACCTCCACGGTATGTCCACATTGCAGACTGAACTCAAACCCTACTGACTCTGAGCCTCAGCCCTTGAACTAGGTTTGGAAGTCTTTCAAACCTTTCATAATTTACATGAGCAGAGTGCGTATGTTAGTATTGGGGTAATTTAACTGAAGCGTCCATACTGAATCACCAGAGCACTGACCTCATCCCACAAATCTTGAAAAGGATGAGCAATTGGTAAAAACCACAGGATGTTTTTCTAGATCCATCTGAATACAAACATGCTCTTTCACCTAAGACAATTAGCCCTTCCCTCAGACACAGGCAGACTAAATGCAAGACCACTGACAGCACATTTGTAAGAACCCTAAATTTCACATGCAGCAAATATAGATACTTTGCTACAGATGACATTTACCTAGACTAACTATAAAAAAATACCCACTGTTTGCTAGCCAATTCTGAGGCTCCTCCTCCAGCTGCCCTACAAAGCAGAGCACTTGAGTTCACACTGATAGTGGCCTAACTGCACTATGCCAACAAATTTCCTGTATAGAACAATCTAAAGCCCAAATTCTAGCGACAGTTTTACATGATAACTTTACTCAGACTTGTCTTTTCACCTATATGATAACTAACCTTTCTTCACTCTTTTAAGTGAGTTACAGTGCAGACAGAAAATTAAAACAAAAACTAAAGGAGTGTTTCGAGTTCCAACAGTTTAAATGACAGCAGAAGATGGAATCATAGCCAGTGATGACTTATTAAAATTGGGAAAAATGTGTTCCCATCCTTCCCTGACTTGAAAGACACCAGATTGTTTCTGGATCATACTTGGAATCACTCTTAAAGGAAAGTTTTGTTGATGATGGGTTTTGTGTGTGTGCATATATGTAAGGCGATGCAGAAGAATATTAAGAAAGGATAAGGAGATAAACATTTCCATACTCTTATTATCAGCCACAAAGCGATCAAGATAGCCCAAAGCCTTAAAGACTCCTCCCCCAGGCCACTTCCTTACTCAGAGGTGCGCATGTGCCCTGCGCCTGACTACCATGGAATGAAAAAACTCTCTTGGCTGCTCTGGGCCAG
>NW_010231632.1:1008-3554 GCF_000690775.1 Eurypyga helias | reverse complement strand
CACCTCTGCTCCGCACTTTGTGAGCGTTCCCAGCACGGCCGCACGGGCCAGGAGCCAGCTCTCCCAACACGGCCGCAGGAACAGGATGTGTTTCACTCCATGTGCACCAGCCTTCCCGTGGGGTCACCGCATCCCAGAGTCACGCCACTCTCCCGCATTCCGGCCGTGTCCCTCCTCAGTGGGGTAACCGGTGCAGACAGCCCCGTGCCGGCTCTGGGGGCAGCGTGCAGAGCCGGTGGGGGCCAGGAGAAGTTTAGGCAACGCTCCTGCAGAACCCAGCCACGCTACTCAGCCCTGATGCTCCTCGGCCGACCCCAGCCAGAGCTGAGCTTTGCCTCTGGATTACTCTGGCACCCGCAGCTCCCTGGATAACAGAGCATGAAGTTCAGCTGGGGTGGCAGGAGAAGCTCCTTTGTGCAAGTGCACTGGTGTGTTTGTTTGTGTAGATGGGTGTGTTTGGGGGAAGGGGGTAATGCTAGTTAAACCCACACAGCGGACACCTGCAGGTGTCCTCGTCCTGGGTGTGCTTTAGGAACTGCCATCCTTGTCCTTTCCAGAGCCCAAGTGTGCTTGCACCGGATTCCCAAATGGAAGTGGATGGTTGCAGATCCTTACCAGCCACTGCCACCCAACTCTTCTCTCTTGGAGACTTGTCCCTCCTCAGAGTCGAGATTTTGGAAGGCAGACTCCACCCCTCCTGCCTGCTGCTGTCTCTGGGGTTCTGCAGGCTCCAAGGCTGGCAGAGCCTGGCACAGGAATGAGCTGGAGCGATGCCAACCTGCTGGCCTAGGTCACCCTGGTCCTCTTCTCCAGTGGTTTCACTGCCACCCAACTCTTCTCTCTTGGAGACTTGTCCCTCCTCAGAGTCGAGATTTTGGAAGGCAGACTCCACCCCTCCTGCCTGCTGCTGTCTCTGGGGTTCTGCAGGCTCCAAGGCTGGCAGAGCCTGGCACAGGAATGAGCTGGAGCGATGCCAACCTGCTGGCCTAGGTCACCCTGGTCCTCTTCTCCAGTGGTTTTGCCAGCAGACACAGAACCACCTACGGCTTTGGGTGGTGGTGCTAAGAGGAAATGTGATGTTCCTCCTCCTTTTGATGCTATACAGGCCCTGACACTCGGGCTCGTCTACTTCTTTTCCCAGAGTGGAAACCATGCTGGGCAGGACTCTCCCCACCGGGCCGTGCACCGGCTCCTGCAAGGGCAGGGCCCCACCACGAAACAGCAGAGACGGCCTTCCTTTGGAAAACGGGAGAAAAGCAGGTCCCTTCAGTTCGCGGAGTGCCCTGCACCGGACAGCTATCCCAGGGAACACCTTCCATCTCCAGGGCAGCATCTAGCAGTGTGTGCTCTTCCCTGATGTCCACCAGGAGCCCTGGCCTGACCCCACATGGACTACAAAGTCCCCGTTCCCAAATACCAAAGGGACACAGCTGAGCTGGCAAAGCCCGGTGTCTCAGATGTGGGGTGAAGGGTCTCTGCCCAGCTCCAACAAGGGTTTTGTGGGGGATCACCCTCACGTTTCTGCTCCCCAGGCCTCGCTGTGCCGGCGCAGACACCGCAGTCTGGTCGGGCAGGACCTTTCCAGGTACCTAACACCCAGTACAGGGGGAGAAGGGGCTGTTTCCAAGCAGGGGCTGTGCACGCCTGCGGCGGGGGCCACAGGGGACTGTCCCCCGACGCTGCCACCTTCCCCACAGGGACACAGAGCCATCGAGCGGGTGTTCGCAGGGGATCCAGGCTCCCCAGCAGCAATGGGTCAGCAGAGCCTCGCAGACACCCTGGCAGGGAAGACCAAGAGCAGCTTTGTTCCCTTCCCTTTATCTCCCAGACAATGGCACGATTCAGCAGGTGTTAAATGTTTTAATGGGATTCAGGATAGCTTCTGTTGCCCACCCGCCCCGAGGCCATTTCACCCCTCCCTGGGAGCCAGGACTAACAGCCAAGAAGAAAAGGGCTGTTGTGTGCTGTGTTACCTGCCTGAGAGCACTCGGGTAAGTGCAAGGAGGAGGCAGCCCCGTTGGCTTGCCAGCTCACCCTCAGACATCCTCCCGCTGGCCTCACACCTGCCGGAGCCTGGCCTCGGCCCCAGCCCCATGGGAACATCACCCAAACACCAGTGGGCAGGGGCAGGACAATATCTCCCTTGGACGTGCCTTAGAAACGTGGCCGGTGTTGGGGCAGAGGCCAAATCCAGCCCTGGAAGCGCAGGCTTCCTCCTGCCTGAGAGGGATGCGTTAGCAGAGACAGGGCTTCTCCCCTCTTCTGGCAGCTAGCCGTGGGTCTGGCTCTACCTCAGTCCCACGGTTCCTTGCCCTCAGCCTCTTGCTAAGGGACACGTCCTCCCGGCCAGCACTGCACCCCGCTGGCCCCGAGATCTGAGCACAGGCAGGAGCATCTGGGAAGCACCGAAGCCCACGGGTGAATGTCCTCCCCACTCCACAGAGCTCACCCCGAGCACTGCCTGGGCGTGCTGCCTCCCGCTCCCTCTGCCAAAGGGACAGTGCTGTGGCTCTTGGGAGTGTTTTCCAAAATCAGGGCCAGGATCT
>NW_010231632.1:0-977 GCF_000690775.1 Eurypyga helias | reverse complement strand
TTTGAAAAGAATCGGCAGGAATTTCCCCAGCCTGGGCAAGGGGCTGTCCCTGCTGCAGTTTTAACTTAGGATGGGGGTGAAAGAAGGGAAGGGTGTGACAGCTGCTAACGGCTTTGCTCGGTGCACGCTGCGCCGTTCGGGTTGACAGGCACCTGAGAAGACCCAGAACGGTGGTGACACGCCACCATCGCACAGCCCCTGCAAATCTGCGGGAAGATTTTCCTCTCACGTGTGTAGGCAGCTCTCAGACCTCCCGTTCCCTGAGAAACCAAATGAATTGGTTTCTCACTCACTGCTGCTGAAGGCTCCGTCTCAGGACTCTCTCCTGCTACAGAGAAGCAGGAAAGAGCCCTATACCTCTGGTAGAACTCGCACTGTACATGTTTTCCTCTGGGCCCAGGCTGTGTTCAGCTTGGGGCAGTGGGGAGGACAGAAGCTTTAATGACAAAACCCAAAAGACCCCTGTCCCTGCTGCTCCAAGCTGTCCTTGGGCTCCTGCAGGCAGCTGGATTCACCCTGCTTTCGGATAATGGTGAGGCTCCTGCCCGTTTGGGAAGCCTGTCACAGCACTACGCAGCAGCTGCAGTGGGCAAATGCTGGTGAGGAGCCTGGAGCAGGCAGAGTCACCCCAACTAGACTGAACAGCCGGGCCCTGCTGCTGCCTGGAGCTGGGGAGGAAGGAGGTGGTACCCCACGACCTGCTCAGCATCACCGAAGCCCAGAGGAAGGCAGAAAAGCTGCTGTACAGAGGAGACCCGGCCCCCAGTGCGCTGGGGAGGGAGGAGAGGGTCTGCACGTCTCGTGAGAAGGATCCCAGGATGCACAGGAAGGCCCCAGGCGCCCAGGCTGAGCTCGGGAGCGGGCAGTGCCTTTGCTGTGCCTCCCACAGCAGGAACAGCTCAGCCCTGGGGCTTAGGGCTGCGCACGCAGCGCTCCTGCACGGGGCTGGGCGCTGGGGTGCTGCGGGGCGAGCGGCA
>NW_010231631.1:0-16821 GCF_000690775.1 Eurypyga helias | reverse complement strand
TCCTGGCTGAACCCAGCACACATAGGAAGAATGGAGAAGAATATTTTTATCTGATAGGAAGTACTTGATTCAATCAATATGCTGTAGCAATCGACTGAAGCCAGTAACATATGCAATGGAGTAAGCCTGCAGACCAACCACAAGGACTTCTAGTGCTTGCCTACAGAAATGGCCAGAAGATGCTGTATATTGATACAGATCTTGGACCTGATCAACTTAGGCTTAGGGGATCTGAGATGACTTTGAGAGAATTCACTTTTTCTCTGCAAAGCATCACCTGCACTGAGTAAACTTTCCCTAGGTCAAGATGACCCTTCTCTGAGGAAACCACCTGGCATTGGTGCTCTGAATAGTGTGTGTGCACGCTGTGATGCAACGTAGCACACATACACACACTCCTGACTGCTGCTTTGCAGCTGATTTTGCCCACCAGCAGCTTCTTAGTAAAGCAAGGCTTTGGGAGAGCAGTTTGAATGCCACTGGTGTTTGAGCTAGAAAGAATTGTCACTTGCTATGTCTGCTTTTTCAAGAAATATGGACTACAGACAACAGAATGACTTTGAAGTACAGATACCTGATACCTCCTCTCCCCCCAAAAATGTCATGGACTTCCTTCCTTAAATTATATTTCCCCCCCCCCCCTCAGTTTACATCCAGCTGCATCCCAAACAGGCTGCTCCCAGGTCACAGACATATTGGTTTTCCTTCTGCTATTACTGTTCCATGAAGTTACAGAAGGGGCTGGAAAGACTGGGAAGATTGAAATAGCCAAGAACATTTTTTTTTATAATCTGGTAATGGAGATTTCTTTCTTGATATTTTCTTTGCAGTCAAAGGAGCACTTTGGTGGCTTTTGTTTCTAGGAAACACACTTCAGAAGGGCAAGATGCTTCTCCTGTACAAAAACCAGACAGGATTTTAATTCAACATTTTTGCATAGTTGACAAGAAAAATTACCAAAATTTTTCTCATGTGCTGGGGAAACGACGTTTCTGTGATTGCTGCTGTCTGTCGTGGTGGTGACTTGGTGCATGTGTGCAGTTTCCTGTTCATTGATGTGAGTGACATTGTTAATTTGGCCTAACACAGAAACCCAAACTCTTGCATCCAAACACTGCCTTACAAATAACATTGTCTCAGAGACCAGGCACTCATCCCTCTTACAATTACTTAGTTTATCTGAACAGATGCCATGTTCTTTCCATCCCACTCCTCTTCCATTTCTTACTGCAGCTGATGTCAGGATTCTGGCTGCTTTCTTTAAGCTAAATAATTAGGCCATCACTAGCTTCATTCCCTTTCTCTGCCAAAAGAAGTCACAGTGAAATACAAAGACCTAGTTTCTTGATACTGACTTCCCATTTCTAGTCTATGGAGTTTATAGACTGCAGAGAAAAAATAACTGAGAAATAAGGCTGGAAGTGACATTTAAAAAGACACTTAGAAAAAAAAAGTTTTTTAAAAAACTCCCTGATTTCAGCTGGGTCAATCTTTTGTTTCAGGTTGTGGTATGTTGATAACCTGAAAATGGTAAGTGCAGAATAGTACTTTAGCCATGTTTCCTAAAGAAATGAGCCTTATCAATCACACTGTCTGGCCTTCACTTTTGAAACTTTGGCTGGTATTTAGGCTTTTAGATTTCTTTCAGACCTTCAGTTAGATTCTGAAAGTTAGGCATAACAGCATTTGACAGTGTATAGAGGTCTCAGAAATACTAAATTCCTACCAGTGTCATGAAAACAGACTGAGTTAACCACACTATCAGATGCCAAGGAATCTATATAAGAGGGAGCTACATGAAATGTTTCTTTTTCATGAGCATTGCTTCTCTCAAAGTTACAGTCAATATTTTTTTCAAATAACTATTCCACTCAGTGTTTGAAGTATCTTCAATAAAATTACTCCTGCTTTGTGTGAAGCCTGAAGTGTTGTGTGCTTTTATTTTCAGGCAGTAAGTGTGCAGTCACAGGCTGAATCTGCCTGATAACCATATTCGATAGAAGGACTTCTGCATTCAACAGCAGGTTTAAGTCAGGGTTTGTGGCTCTGTCTACAAAGCAAATTGAGTGCAAGAAAATAAAATTGACTCAACTTGTGCCTTTTTTTTTTTTTTAATAAATAGTTTAGTTGAATCAGAACAAAAGATTGAATGACCATATGTTTGGTTTCAATCCAGACTTTTTCTTACTTTATTTAATTTGAATGAAAACTCATATACCCTTTCTGCAATGAGCACCAGCTATACAGGATTTATACCCATATACATATGAATTTGTTTACAGATGTATTCAGGGAAGTACAATTTCAGACCCAACATGACTCTAAATGTAAGTCAAAACCACAAAAAAAAAAGTTTCCATATCAAGAAATAGCAACATTTTTCCTTGAAATAAAACATTAAATGATGTCTAAACTACCATTTCCTATGTTATTGCACTTAAGTTACACAGTAAAGTAAATTGGTCTATGTTGTAGTTTAACCCCAGTCAGCAACTGAGCACCACACAGCCACTTGCTCTTTCCCCTCCAGTAGGATGGGGGAGAGAATCTGAAGAGTATATGTGAAAAAAACTAGTTGGTTGAGATAAAAAGAGTTTAATAATTGAAATAAAATAAAATAAACCCGTAATAATGATAAACATAAAAACATATACAAAACAAATGATGAACAATGGAATTGCTCACCACCTGCCAACCGTAGCCCAGATACTCCCCAAGCAACAGCTGCCTCATCATTTTTCCCCTAGTTAATATACTGAACATGAGGTCATATGGTGTGGAATATTCCTTCAGCCAGTTTGGGTCAGCTCTCCTGCTTGTGTCCCCTCCCAGCTTCTTGTGCATCTCCAGCCTTTTTAGTTGGTAGAGCATGAGAATCTGAAAAGTCCTTGACTTCGTGTAAGGACTCCTTAGCAACAACTAAAGCATCAGTGTGTTACCGATATTATTCGTATCCTAAAACCAAAACACAGCACTATACCAGCTATTAGGAAGAAAATTAACTCTACCCCAGCCAAAAACACTTGTTTGAAAAAAAGAGTCAGAGTTGCTGTGAAATTGCTATAATTGCTATTTTCATTTTCTATGGAGGAAATAGCTATTTAAAAAAAAAAAAATTGTAAGCACTGAAATATTTTGTAAATTGGATTCAATTTGGACAACAAGTTTTTCCAAAATATTTTATGCAGGAAAATAAATTTAATTTCAGACTTTCAAAATTGTGTTATTTTTTCTGTGAAATACTAAGGTCTAAGAGCTTTTAGCAACAGTTTTAAAATTCAGATTTTCATTCCTTTTTCAGAGAAAATTTTACATAACTTTAGGAAACAGAGTTGTTTAGAAAGATTAAATAATATCAGAATGGAGGGATTATAGGAAAGATTTTGAATGCCTACTCTGAGTGAGGTAGAGGTTTTATGTTTGTTTTTCTGACTTTGTTGAAAACTAAGTAAAAATCTTTTTTATTTAAGCTTTCCCGCCCACCCGTTCTGCCCCCATCCCCAATCCTAGTCTGTCTGAAAATAATCCATCATTTACCAGCATTGTCTCATGCACGACTCACTAGATCACCAGTTTCCTCTCGGAAAATAAGGTGGAAAATAAGGAGAGATAAGTGGAACCTTTCTGAAACAGCAGAAAGACTTAATGATGCTGGGTTCTCATGCCATCCCAGCTGGCTAGAATGAAACATCCAGTATCTGGAAATCTGTTAAGGAATCTTGATGGCATTTGATTCTGGGTGTCTGAATGTAGTGTTTAATACAAAAATAAAATACTAGTGTGGATTTAAATTTTCTTTCTACAGTATGTATGGATCTTACCAGAACAGGCTGAACTGGTATCATGTTTTTTTAAATAACTGACGTTTTAGATGGTACATTAGCCTTCAGCTAGCAAAGTCCATCTATCTTTATTGGAGCTAGCAAAGCTCAGCATGAGCACAAATAATTCAAAGCTTTCATAGCCTTTAGATGTCTTGAGAGAAAAGAGTAGTTCTGCTCTTCACATATCTTCTGATTAGTATAGGGAGAAGATCTACCTCTGAAATGTATGCGCTATCTTTCAGGGATTTGCTCATAGACATCAGACATCCAGGTTGCTCTTGTTAGAGCTACTATGTGAAACAATAGATATGCTGGAATAAAATGTGAATTCTATGTCTTTTTTAGTTTGGTACATGTAGTCAGACTCACTTAAAGAAAGAGTTGATAAAGGACCTGACCTTTTAAAGAGAAAACAGCTCCTGTGTAGTAAACAAAAGTATTGAGCCCACAGAGGAGAGCTTTTGATAAATGAATAGATGGGTAACAAGAACACACTTCCTGTGCATCCAAAAGCAAAATTAAATGGAAAACTGAGATGGTAAAAATAGAGCTTGGCTGCTTCAGAGCGGCTTTCCATGCATGAAATAAGAGTGGAACATTTGCAAACAAATTAGCTTGTGTATTAGGTAGGTTTCTGGTTTTCTTCTGTTTAAAACTAATTCAAAGCCCATTTGTGAGTCTGAGGCCAGCGGCCAAGGGGTAACGCTTTGCCAGGAATGATGCAGGATTTCAGCTGCCCGTCCTGGTGTCCGAGTCCTCCAACAGCTCAAGCACCATGGGAACCCACCTGGCTGGTCTAAGGGGTGTGACTGGTGGCTTTCTCAATAGCGACAGCAGTTGCAAGAGAGGGCTTCCACGTCAGAGCACATAAAGCGGCAGAAATGCACATGTATTAATTTTTTATGAAATGACAAAAGCTTTACAGGACCTTCCCTAGAGGTCTGATTGTGCTCTCCTGCTGTGCATATGGATGTGGGAGCATCAGAGGACATGTGTGTGTGGGAAAGAAATTAGGATCGTGGGATGTCGGAGATGTGGGGGGATGGTAGGCAGGCAGGGTGAAATATCTGGGCCCTGGCATGGGTATGTTTGAACAGGCAGAAACAGAAAGTACAGCCAGGCATCTGGGGAGAAAGGAGGAAGGAGGCACTACAGGAACAGAGATAAAGGTCTGGATTAATATTTGGGAGGGTGATGGAGAAGAAAGAGTTTGCAGTATTCAGGCTTGTCTGGGTTTGTGCATAGGATGAGATCCATTTGTGGTGTTACAGAGAACACCTTTGTCCCACTACATTCAATGTGGTTGAACAGTTCCTTTATGCTTGAGCTGTACCTTCTTTCTCTTTGTCCAAGACAAGCAGTGGTGGGATAAACTATGATGGGACAGACTAAAACAGGTGAAAACTCCTTTCAGTGACTTGCATGAAGTCTTAGACAACTCCTTGACTCTCATCTGGGTCTCAGCTGGTGCCAGATGCCCTAGGACTTGGATGTACCAGTTATGAGGATAGACTACCTGCACAGCTTCCCTGGCAACCCATGGATAGCCAAGATGAATTTTAATATTCCTTATTTCCCACCTGAAACCGGAGGCCCAAGGGATGCTTGGCTTCCAAAAAGGAAAAAAAAAAAGATAGTCACAGCTCCCTTTGTTCTCAGGGCCAGGAGCCACCTTCTAAAACCAGGTAACATTGCATTGTATTGTGTGTGTACATGGTTCCTGGACGTCAGGAAGTCATGGAACCACTGGAGAAGGTAATGGAGAAGGGCAACCAAAGGGGTGGAAGAGTCCCAGCATCTGCCACTCAAAGAGGAGGTAAGAAAAGCCTGGACTCTTCAGTCTAAAGAGGGTGAAGGCCAAGAGGGATGGCGTGGAGAAGGAGAATGGAGAATCCCACAGTACCGTGGATCTCACACAACTAGTAGGAGATTGGTTTTAAAACAGTTACATGAAAGTATTCCTTTAAGAATACTTCAGAATACCCTTCAGAAGCTTGCTGCTCCTGGGAGGCTGTGGAGCTGAACAGTATCAGGAAGTTTGAAAGTGGTTTGGCAAGCCCATAGACAAGAAATCTTTCAATAGACAGTGAAAGGATGGGGAAGGGATGTTCCCTCCAAGAGGGCTGACGCAGGAGATAATAGGGTTGCAGTGGAGTAGGAGAAAAATGGACTGCCAGGTTTATGTGCTCCTTCTGTCATGGCAAGGTAGAACACTTTTCTTGTTATATTCTCCCAGCTGTATAAAATATGTTTCTCTTTTTGAAGTCACTGATGCATCCACAGAGGTTAATGGTGGATAAGAGATGGACTGATGCAAAGAAAGATATTTTATCTCTATTCTGATAGGATAACTTTGTGTTCATGTAAATACTGTGATCATTCGACATCAGAAGCGATTGGGCCTTATTTCACTGCAATAAAATGATTTCTGAGTTCAAATATAGAGTTTTAGACTTATTTTTTCCCTAGCTTTGCTAGTTTCCAAGGAGATCTAACCATGCAGATTGTCTGCAAAGGTGGTAATTAGCCAGCAATAAACAAGATGGACACAAAGAACTTTTTGGCAAAAATCAAAATTTCAAAGCAGTTATTTCTTTTAATGGCTAGTATGCAGAAGCAATCTGATCAGTTCTTTTCAGAATTTGAACAGGCATCCTCATTTGCCTTCACAGTATGGTTTTGTAAACAACTGCCTTTCAGATTGGTGGTTGAACAGAAAAATGAAAAATGTCCTCAGATTGTTTTGGATGGGATTTTTTTTCAGAATATCTGGAAATTAAAAATAGGATCCAAGAAATTATTCTGCCTGTCTAATAATAATAATAATAATAATAATAGCTTGGATTTATAAATCAGTGTTCAGAAAAATGATAGAGTCATAAGGCAGGGAGGAGCAAAATCAGGTGCCATTCATAAAATATGTTCCTCTTTTTATGCTACACAGACTTGGCCATTGCATGGAGTGAGAGGTCTTGGATTTGCCTTTGATTAAGGCAAAACCAGGATTTGAACTTGGGCCGTCCTTTATGCCTTATGCTTATCATGGGTATTGGGAGTAAGGAAGGGTGAAGGAGAGGTACGAAGGGTCTTAACTCTTGCTGACTCTCTTGGGAACGTCACCTGCATTCCTTTATTAATCTAACCCACAAATATAATACTGTTTCTGTGTAAAATAGCTATATTTTCCTCCTTAAGAAAAATTAAAAGGATAGTTGAAAAATATTTATCTAGTTTGACCCAAATGTACAGATTTTAAGATAGAATATTTAAAGCATCATTTGTTCAGTAAATAAGCTATTTGCCCTTTCAGTGTTGCACAGCCTACATCTCAGTGTAATTTTCAAGCACATCTAGGATGCTGCTAACAGAGAAGCTTTAAAATAGAAGTCCTTTTCAGTATCTATTATGGAAGAGTCAGCGTGGCTGAGAGCTAACCAGAGAAAACATGTGGATAAAAAGTGGAAAATCTGCCATTTTACTCTGGCCTTGTCACTTTGGGAAGTTTTAAAATTATTATTACAATTTTTATAAGGACTGGATTTAAGATTTTGAGCTTGACTCTGACTTTCACACCTCACATATATTCCAATGCAGACCTTATTTGTGTTAACAAATGCCTATTTATTTCCACTACACAGAATATGTGGGAGTCATGTGTGAAACGAATAACGAGGACCTGAGATACATGGAATACAAAACAATGAATATGCCTTCAGGAAGAGTGGGGGAGATGCACAGGAACTTCTTTCTTATCTGTATACAAACAATTTTTTTTCCATCAGACACTGAGCTCTGAAATGGTGACTAAACCCTTTATTTTGAGGCTGTTAACTCCCCCTTCAGCTTGTGTGAGTGGTATTTTGATCTGGAAGGCCAGTACATGAAGCTGCATCAGAGACATCTTTATCTGATGCTTCCTCCAGCAGGCAACAGGGAGCAGTAGCAGAGCAAGCATTTCCTTCTGCGTGATGTGTTTGGCTGCTGGAGATATCCCCTGACCTACTGCTTTCCTCTGAAGCCCAAGAGAGTTTGCATTCCCAGAGGAACCTGATCAGCAGCACTGAAGTGAAGTGGAAAAATCACTGCTTTCTCTCATCACAGATTGCCTCTCTCTCAGTGGAGGGTGTCAGGGGTAGAGGGTAGGATTTACCTGCTTACATATACAACACTAGGAAGGCAGCCTGGATAAGGGTATTATAGTAACGCAATAAGGCATTCACTCTCTTGACACTTATGCCAGTGTTAGAATAAAAAAGGAAATGATGTACTTTTTGTGGACTGTTACGTTGGCCTCCTTGCATTTCTCATGTCTCTGTGCGTATAGGGACCCTAAATAGAGCTTTATCTGAGGGTCCCAGACAGGCTGCTTTAAGGTCTGGTTAATGGGGGATCAGGAATAAGGAGTCTTGCTGCTGCATGGTCATCTAAGGCTTCCAGGGACTCAGTCATCACCTCTAAATTAGAGAGAATATCACTTACGGATCTTCAGAAAGAGCAAGGAAACATATAATGACCCACAACGGGTGTTGCTTGTGCAGGTACCAAAGAAGCTGCAACCCTGTTTCTAACTTAATCTTTGGTTTGAGCTCTGATCTGTACAAGGAGCTGATGCCCTGAACTACCACAAGACTAGCCTCCAGTGTATGACATGACAGGCACCACACCTTTCCAGTGTTAATGTATTTATTATCCCTGTCTTCTTATACAAAGCAATCTCTGCTAGTGACAGCTGGCAAGCCAGTAGTAACAGCTGACTGTGATAAATGTCTATTAGCTACAACTGATTTCGATGTTTGGGGGCTGACCTGAGCATAGGTAATCAGACCGTAATACTATTCACATGTAAATTAAGTACAAGTTCCTATTGCAGGGATACTGTGGCTAAATGGGCAACCTCTTGCTTTTCATCTGTGATCAGTTTTAACAAATTGCCTGACTTGCTTGCTTTCACCTTCCCACTCTTGCAATTACCATGATTATTTGTTTTTATATTTAGCATTAGTATGCCTTATCTTTGGGAAAGCCTTCCTGTCAAATCAATAAGGAACAGTGCTTCTTCACTCACTTTGCTCATCTTCTCAGTAGTGTTTAAGTGTGATGTTACTTGGTTCAGATAAAATTAATACTAGGAGCTAAAAAATGCAGCTGGGCATACTGGTAAGTATGTTTGTAGGAGGCAGCAATATATTATGTTTCGACATTAGCGGGGGAAAAGCAGCACTCAGTGCTGTTCAGAAAACGCTCCCTTCCTTTGGCAGGCTGAGCACATTTAATCTTCTGTGGTGTTATCCTAGGAACATTAATGCAAATAAGGATGGTGTGGAGTCTCCTCTAAAAGAAGTCATAGCTTAGTCAAGAATCGCAGGGTGAACTTTCAGGAGCAGTACTATGCTAGGCATCAGATTTAGTGATTTTAAAGGACCTTTTTGACCTTTGATTAAAAAGACTCCCAGCATTTGTTCTCCTCCACCTCCTCATAAAGCTGTCACTGTTTTCAGTCCTTCTGTTTCGTTCTCTTCCTACTTAAAATAAAATGAAACTGTTGGCCTCTGGTCAAGTGACATTAAGCTGGAGAACAAGCCCGTATCCATAGGAGGGAACACCTACACTCTCATTTCCCATGTAAAGCCAGGACCAGTGGATAAAGTAGGGTACTGGCAATTCTGCAGCATGGGATCTCTGACCTGGCAAGGCACTTAAGACTGGACCCAGTATTGGCCTCAAATCCTGTCTTACTTGATTTACAGAGGGTAAACCTGTTGTACTCTTGGTACCTACATGCTTTTGTCCAAGGGGCTGTTGCTGAAGTGGGATTGGTGCTCTCAGAGGGGTCTGCTGAGAAGACACACTGCTGTAATGCAGCAGGGTTTGGCACTGGCAACTGGGAGCCAGCAATTGTCAGAAAGAGGTAGACAGATCTAAGCTGTAACAACACTGATTTGGGAGATTTTTTTTTTCTTCCCTTTTACAACATGCACTTGCCAAACTCCCTGCTGTGTAGGTATCTGGGTGCTGGTGAGGACTCCTGGACTCTCTGTGCCTGCTAACTTCAAGCAGTGCATGCACAGGGCAGAGGGGTTGCCAGGGAGGAGGTGTGGGAATCTGCTTTGCCCCCTGCTTGCCCACAGGAGTAATGCATACAAGGAGTTTGCTTAGTGGGAGGATTCAGGAGGAGACAGTTTTCTATTAGTACCTGGATGCTGAAAAGGAACAGCTGCCCACAGTACACAAGGGGTGAATGGTAAGTAGGAAAAAAATAATTGTTTTGGTGCAGGGCTCTTGGGTGTATCTGGTTCTCCCTATGGGTCTTTTCTGAGTCGCATGTACAGGTGTGAGGACCGAGGAAAGGCAGCTCACACAGCTCTTCCCGCTGACAGTGCAGCCCAACCTGCTTACGGGGCAGTGGTTTTTGTAAGCCTTAGCCTGGAAGTGTTTTATAGCTCCAAACCCAACTCACATTGGAAAAGGAAAATAAAAGAAGGAGACCTTATGCAAATTTGTTGTTAAATAGTGAAAGTAACTTTCCTGTATCCAGTTAGCTTGCTTACAAATGAGGGCAGTAGAGGAGGAAAAGGACCTGTGACATATTTTGTGGGGTGCTCTAGGACAGTCAGCACCTGAAACCTCTCTGCCCTTTGGCTTTAATATGGGAAGATAATGTGGGTGACTGCTTTGGATTTACACTTGCTACTTTACTTTGTGGGATTGCTGGAAAATCTGTTTGGTTTCATTGTGAAGGGCTTGCTGATTCCTGACAGCCTGACATACTTCAGCCTTCCTGGGCTCTGAAGGAGAGGTCTGATGGGAGTTCAGAGGTGGGTTTAGCCTTCCCTGTCTTTGATAGCTTTAGCCTAATAGGGAGCTAGGTGTGAAGTAAGAAATTCCTGCACTGGGCTGGGGCTTGTCTGCAAAACCTTTCCATGCCTGGATATGAAAGGCTGTAGTCTCAAGACATTTATAGAACATGTATCTCATAGAGCCCCTTTACTGCTGTTATACAGACTCAGAAGCATCCATGTCTCTATTTTCTGCTCATTGTCTCTCTTCAAAGACTGTGAAGAAAATTCCAATTAGTTTCATGGTGCAAAACCAAAGGGAAATGCAATTGAGGAAAGATAGCCTTCTGTTGATGTAAATATTCTAATATTCTAAGGAGAATAAAAATTTACAACATTCTATTCCTACTGTGGAGACAAGTAAAAAGATCCCATTACTGACTCCCTCAAGACCATCACTTTGTCCTGATGCTCCAGGGTCTCAGTTCCCTATTGCGGTGGTGCTTCAGGAGGAACTGATTTTACTAGTGTTTGACCCTGTGTAAAAGGTTTTGCAGAATTCGACTGCTGGAGCTTCCAGCTTGGGATTTGTACAATCGTGAGCAATTTTTAAAAATTGTGTAAGAGCAACCTATTCACTAATTTTAAAGGACACGCTGATATTTAGATTTAATAAATCCACTTTGAAGATAATCAGACTTCTTGCTAGTTGCAAATTCTAAAGAAATAACTTCTATGGAAAGGAATATTAGAAGTATTGAAAGCATTTAATTTTTCTCCTGACCCTTGCAAACATCAGTATGAAAGAAGTGTGATGATCACTCTGTCGACAAGGGATATTATTAGCATTTGGTTACAAATGCTAAAGCCACAGCAGAGATGTTAGTCTGCCTTTTCAAATACAGTGTACTACCCAGGCTCTGTCTAAACAATGTCTTTCAGCATTCAGTACCTATCATAAAAGTAATTATTCATGCCAATGTGGTTGCTAAGACTATCAATATTACCTCTACTTTCTATTGTGGAACCTGTCAGCCTGCTATAGCATTTCAGATGAGGCAGTTTGCAGCTTTATGTTGAGCACTAGTCTAGTGTGCATACATGCTATAAATACAGTCACTTCCTACCAGTCATACTCTTCTAAGTCATTCTTCTTCAGTTAAAAAAAAAATTTCCTTTCCTTTACACAAACTCTATCTTCTTTTTTTCACCTTAAGTAATAACATTTTTTAGACTGGCCCCTGCCCTCAAATGCCCCATTAGTAAGGATGTCCTTTGGACTGAACTGAAACAGGTCATTGTACTCAAGTGGATGTGCAGTGGGCCATTTCAGACGGGGGTAGGTACCAGGGGAGAAGAAGAGGTCTGAATACAAAACTGCCAGGAATCAAAAACCTGAAAATCACACTAAAGAAATGTAAAGCTGAAAAACACAGGGTTTTGGTTTTGTTGAGACTGCATTCTGTAGTAAACGGTTCAAAGAAATTGGGAACTTGTGATATATTTTGCAGCTGTGAAGAAAGATGTGTAGAAAGAGGAGGTTTAGGAAAATTCAAATATTTCTTCAAAGAAGCTGCTAAGAAGTCAGCTGCTTCGTCTGTGGACAGAGGACATAATCAAAATTGCTGCTATTGGGACATTGTCAAGAGCGGTATTTGTCAAGGGCAGCATTTTGGGGGGCAAAGTCTTGTGATATGAAAATTTTCACTCTAAACAGAAGGTTTGCTTGAGAGTTACTGATTTTTCTTTTACAACTCTGATGTTTCCTCCTCAGGTAGCATTTTACATTTTTTGATCTTTGTCTCAGGTGTCTCTGTACTTCACTTTCATATTACTACTTCTTCCAGAATTTTCCTTAAAGCACATCCAATGCTCTTCTTCTGTTGCAACTTCCAGCACCACCAGACCTAGTTAGTTATGTATGTCTGTAAACACATACACTGCAGAAACCAGAATGCGAACCACAGTTTTCATGGCAATAGTAAGATTATTCTTGAGAATAAATGTATATTTTTTTGGTTAAACGGAAACATAATCCTATCACTTTGCATTCATTTCTTTTATTGCTTGAGTTGGAGGGAAGTACTTGGGAGAAGGAGGCAGCCCAATTATGATTTCTCTTGTCTGAGGAAAATGCAGAGCTTCCTCCACCTAGCAAATTGAGCTTTAGTGTGAATTTAATTATCACATTCTGCTCCCAGGAGCATTCTGTCTGCAGAATAGCAAGGCAGGCCCTTTTCTTTCTTTCTTTTTCTTCCCCCCCCCCAAACCAAGAGTCTTTATTCTTCCCTGCCTTGCACATTTGAAAGTTAAAACTGCATCACTGAGAAGGACAGTCTGAAGGTTGTGTGCAGGTACTTACTTTTCAGGTAGAACGTCTCTATATTGTCTCTCTGTTTTTTATTCTGCCCTTCCAAGAGCTGTCATATAAACAGTTTCATTAGAATGGATTACACACACGATGTACTGCCTTCTGCTCCTTTATTCACGTAGTGCTCTGGCTGAGTGTCTCCTGTCCCCTCTAGTGGCTGGACAATGAATAAAACCCCACCTTACCTGTGACCCATGTTTTCAATGCTTCTTTTCTATTTTTTGGACTGAATTTATTATGTTGGATCTTTGCTTGGGCTCTTTGACCTTTTGTGGACAGCTGGTAAGGAAAAGCCCCAAGTGGAAAGTGCATATCCAGCTGAGCAAGGGATAGTATGTCATATGGGGTGCTTTTTATTCAACAGGAAGCCATAGTTCCTCCAAAACTATATCAGAGGGAGAGAAGAAGGTACTTTCTGGAGCTGAATTTTATCATTTTCCCTTCATTTTCTGCTCACTAACATCTCGTGATTCCTTGGTACACATTCTAGAAAGCATTCCATAAATATTTCTGGGACTTTCTTCCCTTTTCCCTTTCCCTTGATGAACTGGTTCTAGAAAGTTTTCTGCAAATATTCAATATGTTGCATTTGAAATCTGGGCTCAGTTGTCCATCTGGGAGTAGTCACATAAATTGCATGACACGATTGCCATTCCTTAGTCGGTTGGGCTGGAGGACACGTGGAACCTCTGAATCTGTCACTGTGTCCATCAGTGTGGCTGAGAGCCCCAAGCTCAGGCACTCACACAGTATAGCAGCAGTGACTGCTACATGGGGACACCAGCCCAATTCCTGAGCAAGCTGTTGGCAGTGCAGTGCCCTGCCTCAACTCCTAACCCTGGGAGGCCAACTCCTGCTCATGGAAACCTTGCCACACACCTGCACCGCTCCAGCTGTATGATGTGCCGTGCCTGGGCAACCTCCGAGGGAGCATGGGAGCACAGCTTTCCAAAGGGGCAAACCTGCCTCTGGCCTTAGAGCTGAAGGAAAGGCAGTTTTCTGGCATGAGAAATAGCACAGGAGAAGGAGAAAGGCAAAGAGGAATTTTTGTTTAAAAAGCTTTGTTTCTGGGTGTTGGCATTGCTCTAGGAGAGACCGGGTTATTGCAAGATGCTTGTGCTACTACAGAGTTAGCCTTACTCTCTTTGTGTTTGACATTCTGTTACAAAGGATGAGGTCTCATCATCTAGGAAAGGTTTTGAGAATACTCTTGTACAGCTGTGATGAGCCAATACAGCTCACCCAATGCAGCTTTCCTTGCAAGGATATTCAAGAAACCTGACACTTAGTGAAGCCCTTTCTGACAAGTGTCTGCCGAAGTCTTTTTGTTTAAAGAATTATTTCATTTGCTCTTATGTGTTAGGTGGTTTTGGTAGCAGGAGAAGGGCCACAAGGATAGCTCCTGTGGAGCTCCCCCAGCTCCAACTGTTGGCCATGGCGGAGCCAGTCAGCACCTCTGGGATTGACATATTGAAGAGGGGAAAACAAAGAAAACCTGCAGTGGGAAGAGGAGTGGGATGTGGGGGCAACAGCCAGGCACACACTCAGGTTCGTGAGGAAAGGTGGGAGGAGGTGCCCAAAGCAGAGGTTCCCCTGCAGCCCATGGTGAGAGGGCAGGCTGTGCCCTGCAGCCATGGAGGGTCACGGGGGAGCAGAGACCCACCTGCAGCCCAGGGAGGATGCCACACCAGAACAGGTGGCTGCACTCGAAGAAGCCCATGACTCCCATGCTGGACTAGGCTGCTCCTGAAGAACTGCACATTCACAGAACACTGGAGCAGTTAGTGAAGAACTGCAGCCGGTGCGAAGGACTCATGCTGGAGATGTCTGTCGAGGACTGTCTCCTTTGTGAGAGACCCCACGCTGGGGCAGGGTCAGAGTGTGAGGATCCCTCCCCCTGAAGGGAAAGGAGCAGCAGAGACAACGTGTGATGGACTGACCACAGTCCCCCTTCCTCATCTCCCTGTGCTGCTGGTGTGGAGAAGGTAGAGAACTTGGGAGCAAAGATGAGCTCGGAAAGAAAGGAGGAGTGGGGGAACGTTTGTAAGATATGTTTCATTGTGTCTCTCATTATCCTACTCTGGTTTGATTGGTAACTAATTAAATAGATTTTTCTTCCCCAAGTCAAGTCTGTTTGCCCATGACCATAACTGGTGACTGATCTCTCCCTGCCCTTGTCTTGACCCACAAGCCTTTCCTTATATTTTCTCTTCCCCCACCCCACCAGGGCGACAAATAAGTGAGCAGCTGCATGGTCTTTTGTTGCCAGTTGGGCCTAGACTGTGACATCTTAATATACTGTAGCCTCAGGATGCTGTTAAAAAAAAAAAAAAATTGCTAAAATGATACTAGAAGCTAATGGGTACAAGCTATTAAAAGTAGCAACAAACCAGCCATTAACTGGTGGTAACTGTGATTAAGCAATGCTTGCACAACTCGCTTTCAAGTGAGTTCAGTCATACGTTGCTGCATTTCTACGCTTCCTAATCTTGAGATCAAAGATTTTTTTCTAGTGGTTGCAATGAAGGTTTGGACCAAAAGAAGGATGCTGATGCTCTGCATTAGCTTTATGAATAACACCACCTGACTGTGCTCTGTAGACCTGCGTTCACCTGTGCACCACTTGAGAAACATATCATCTACCTCCTCAAACTATGGGCTGAATATTGCAGGTGAGATCTAATAAATTAATTTAGAGCCCAGTTCAAACAACCCTTCAGTTGCAGAACTTTATCAAAGCATCTTAATAATGGATTTTTCCATTAAGAAAGACAAAAGAAATTAAGTTGATTTGCACTGTTACTACAGATTTCTAAATTTCTTTTTAAATTTTTTTTTTTGGTTAATGATTTAGCACATAACAAAGTTGAGTTTCGTCTGAATACTGGACAAACACCAACATAGTTTTCCACTTTAAATTTAAAAGGAAAAGGCTGTTACATTTAGGTTTTTCTTCTTTGCATTTTAGTTTTTGAACCTTTGGGTTGCCTCTGCAGTCATGACAGAGGAGAAACTCCATTTTTGTTTTGAAATTCTCGCATAACCCATGATTCCAGAAGGTGAAAAATACCCACAGTTTTCAAGGACCTATAGGAAGAGTGAAAATAACTTTTCAGGAGTATTTTGCTTCCTTTCACTGCCTGCTTGGGCTCACAGTCTGGGTTGAGCCATAGAAACCTGAATATTCCCTGCCTGATGTCCCCATCTAGACTTTAATTTTCATTCATTCTGTAATATGCATTAGGTGGATGATTGCAAAAATTAGTAGAGACGCTTCATAAAGTTTTGTTTCTAAGCATAGTTGGCCGACATCCAAAATAAGAAGTGCTTAATAGGTATCCAGACACCACCAAAACGTATCCTTAAAATTTAGTGTGAGCTCATTATAAAAGCATTTTAACAGGACTTTGAAATTGCTAATCTACAAGAGGGAGATTAAGTCCTTTTAATCACATCTTTGTCTTTGCTATGCAGTTGCCTACAAAATGCAGGAAACCTTCTTGGTAGTATGTTTTGTCATGCCTTGGAACTTGGCAGTCAAGTGTAATTCACTTAGGACTGCTATCAACATAACATTTAAGATAAGATGGTTGCTTTCAAAGCTGTAAATTAACAAGCTTAACAAACCTGGAAGCCACAGGTTCCATGGAAACCAAAAGTACCTGAGTGAACAGATATAAAGTCAAATGCACATTTCTTAATTTTGATTGTCCCTTGCAAGTAATTGCCTGAGCAACTGAGGTTATACCTGCTGTCTTTGGAAACCTGTAAATGAGGTAAAATTGACGAGGTTTAAGAAACAAAGCAAAACACTCCAAACAACCTCCAAGAGAGTAGGAGTTAAAAACCC
>NW_010231630.1:0-14230 GCF_000690775.1 Eurypyga helias | reverse complement strand
CATGTCTCTACAGTTTTGAGACAAGTGCATCTTGAACAATGCACTGGGGTTGGTGAGGGGGTCCCCAGAGCTTGCCAGACTTCCATCCTCTCTAAAAATTAAATTGCTGGCATACTGATCGCAGAGGAGGAGTTGTAACACACATCCAGGATGGGTGTAGTTTAGGAAGTTAAAAATATGAGCAGTTTGCTCTGAGGAACACATTCAATTGCACAGGGCTTCAGTACGTCACTCAAATAGGTGGAGGCAGAGTGATGCTGGGAATATTTTAGTTACCCACAGCAGGGCAGGAAAACTATCGTGCAAACATAAAAGGAGCATGTACAGCCCGCATTGCATGCAGTTATACTATGTTCTTCTGAAACCCTCCACTTCTGTCACGCTCTGTTCCCCAGATGGTTGTTTTCCTAATAAATACGTACCTCCAGTGTAGATTCTGTAATACCTTCTGAGAAGTTTATAGTGCCAGCTCGGAGAGCAGCAGATGACAAGGTCTCAAAGTATCATCTTAAAGAGCAAAGTGGCATTAAACTAAGGCCTCACAACTCAAATACCTGTGATTTTTGTTCATTGACTGAACACAGGGGAGAGTGTTTTGGGTTAATATGAAATGGTTTGGTTGATTGATTTTTTCCAGGGGAAGTGGAAAAACTGCATATGGTGATAAGTGAAAGCTGCTGTCCAAACTCCATGGTTTTCAACTTCAAAAATTATATGTAAATGTCAAAACATTTAGAATATGTCAAAACACACACATTCGGGTTTTTAAAATGAGGGTTTTTTGAGGATACAACAGTTTAATAAATTCAGCACTAATCCACAGAGTATTTTGGTGAAACAGGGTTTATGTCTCCTAACAAGTGCCACGTGCCAGCAGGAGTTGTGACTCTGCAGTCGTGTGTACATCCTGGGCACAGCTGGAGTCACACCACACGCTCAGTGCTCAGCACAGGCTTACACGCTTCATTCAGTCAGGATTTTATGGAGTCACTTAATCTCTGGCAGTGCTTTTAGAGACCAGCCACAACCTTTAGTGTCCTCTGCTGCTCCCTGTTGCAAAATTCTTTTGTCATGGGAAACCTGTCTTTTCTTCTGCTCAGGTGGGTCGTTTCACTGGACTTGTCCTACTCAGTGGAGACCATCCCTCTCCATCCTCCTTCGCCTCTCTTCGGGAGGGTACAGCTACAGCCCTGTCGGCACATAATCTTCTGCAGCATGTACAAAACCTTTGTGATGGCTAAAAACCTGAACATTTTGGAGAGATGCCTGCAAGGCCAGGTGTAGGGAGAGGTGGAGGAAAGTAGACATTGACCACTAGATGGCTTTCTCTGGCAAACCTAGCCTCCTATGGTAGGAGGACTGTTCTCCACCTTTGTATTCCCTCAGCCTTATGATTTCAGTCTTCACATGGAAAGAAAAGCAGCAAAATAAGTTTAACCACCCTCTTTCTAGAAAACATCACCCTGAAGTTTCAGAGCACCCTTCTTCACTGCCTTCCTTCAGTGAGCTGCACGCAAGTGAAAGCTTCCCAGGTGTTTTCTTCAGAAAATCTTCCAGTTGACCCAGAAACATTTTTACACTCTCCTGACAGCCAGACAGCTGAAACAGTGATAACCTGGATGTTAAGACGGGGCATACTGCATTGGCATTCAGTATCTCCTCTCCTAAATCCCTTAACCAGCCCTACCTCCCCTTCTTGTGATTAGCCCATAAAATTAGATCAGACAAATTGCAGACATGTGGCTGTAATTATCAGATCTCAGAGAAAGAACAAAAAGGATTTTAGTCCAGCCAAATAATTAATTTAAAAAAAAAAGATCAGGTAATGGTGTTGTGAAAAACACTAGGCAAAGACAACCACCTGATTTTCCCAGAGTAGCTTTGCCTGCCCGTTCTCAAGAAGTGGCAGCCGCCCTTCATCCTGCAGCTGGCTCTGCTGCAGCCTCGCAGCCCTTCCCAGCGGTCAAAACGTTTGGCTGTGTCATGATCACCTTTGCCTTGATTAATACCATTTCATTTACTCTGACGTCTGTTCTGATTTGCTTTTGGCTCAGCCAAACTGCAGTTGTCAGAGTTACAATCCTCTCAGGTCCACAAGAAAAGGGAGGAAAAACAGATGTCTCCTTTGTATCAACATGTCACTGGTGTTGGCGATGATGATATATATATTAAAAAATAGATAAATATACAATTTAAGAAAAGTTACTGAATTAGTACAGTGTTGCAGACAGATATAAATTCGGAGAGAAAAGGTAAAGGATTGTAGTATTGTTAATACCATGCCTACTCCACATGGCATTTATCAATCATCTTCCTTGTCTTTAAAGCTTAAAAAGTAATTTTTAAAGATTAAGATGAACAGTTTCTGCAAGTAGGCAGAAAACTCAAAACCCCTGGAATCTAAAGTAATTTTCTTCATGGAACATTTTAGTATAAGTTCCTCATTTCCACAAGATTTCCTTAATACTTTACATTAGCAGACGTGACCAATTGAGGTGACCCAGGTAACTCAGCCAAGCCAAATTCCCTCCTGAAGTCAAGAGCAGCTGCTGGACCTGTGTAATCGCTAGTGTCTATAGGCAAGCACTTTTAGCTGCATACATGGGATATTAAAATGTATACTGTAATGGCAGGAGAGTGACCCAAAAGTGGAGATGGAAATGAGAGAAGATAAGAAAGTTGCATGCCACTTGGGCTGTTTCTTTGCATCAGTCTTATCACAAGGGATGACGAGGTTTTACAAGGTTTTTTTTTTGCTGCTCCTACTCCTATTTTCTGTGGTCTGATAGTCTACCTTCCCAGTTAATTCCAGGTGTTTTGGTAGAGATATGCCAGTTGATGTCTGATAAGATATGGCCCAGTAGGATTATTGCCCGAGAAGAGAGTCTGGAGGATCATGTTGTGCTGGAATAAAATAAATGAGCGATAACAACTTGGTTAAATTACCGGAAATAAATCCCCACCACCAGACAGCATTCATCCGAGTGTTCTCAGTACACTAAAGAACCAGGGTATCAGAAGGTACTGGCAGATATCAGAACCTCTTGGGGGCCTACAAGGAAGCTGGGGGGGACTTTTTACAAGGGCCTATAGTGACAGGACAAGGGGTAATGGGTTTAAATTGAAAGTGGGGAGGTTTAGATTGGATATCAGGAAGAAATTCTTCCCGGAGATGGTGGGGAGGCACTGGGACAGGTTGCCCAGAGAAGCTGTGGATGCCCCATCCCTGGAAGTGTCCAAGGCCAGGCTGGATGAGGCTTGGAGCAACCTGGTCTAGTGGAAGGTGTCCCTGCCCAGGGCAGGGGAGTTGGAACTGGGGGGTCTTTAAGGTCCCTTCCAACCCAAACCAGTCTGTGATTCTATGATTCTCTTGGACCTTGTAGGCTCTTGTGCAATGGGGTGGAACAGTTTATAAACTATATGTTACAGAACTATAAAAAGTCACTGCAGAGGCACCATAGCAAGTATTATGGAGAAGAAAAAGACCCAAAATAATAAATAAAAGCAGACAGTATCTTGGACTGTGGCTCTGCCTACTTTTCTGCTAGTGACACTGTTTTAAATTGCCCCAGTCCCTGTTTCTGCTCGTGTGCCTTCTCTTGAGCAGTGGAGGCAGATATATCTGCACTCTGAAACAAACCAAGGAGCCGCTCCTAGTAAAGAAAAACCCAGGGTTTTGGCAGGTTGTTTTCAACCTGGATCAGTTCCCTGAGCCAGGGTGCTTTACAATACGGATTTCTTTTCGCTGGCCAAACTGAACGCAGAACACAGGGGCAGAAAGGAGCTGCTTGTATGCAGGGGGAAGGCAATGTTTGGGAAGTTGCTCTTGAGATTTCTTTGAGCAAATGTATTAATTGGTAAGAGAGACATGGAGGTAGAAAAGGTACTAGGATCTTATGAACAGCTTTTTAAAGCTGCTCAAAAGTGCAGCTATCAGATGCACATTCACTATGTGTAATTAAAGACGCAACAAGGTTTGAATGACAGAAATGATAAAAAGATAGGTAGCAGACAAACAAGACTAAAAAGATTATCCCAGAATTTCTTGGGAGATGATCAACATGCTTCCTCCTTGGAGGACCACTTATATCTATTTCGTATGACGTATTCCTTTACTGCCAAAGGACTAAAGCAGGGAAATCTTTGGTCTCTAACAGCGTATTTAACACATACTGCTGACTGTCCTGATTTTTTAGAAGGCTGTCTCTGGCTTGTACTTCCCAGTGTTCCTCAGTGCCTCTTGTTCTCTCAGCCGCCACACTGAGCAGGCTGAAGTAGGTACCCGAGCTTCATCCAACCATTTGAATTGCTGGCATCTGCTCGGTAATGTGCAGCTTTTCAATATGATAATAAGCAATTAGCCAGGCATTTATGAACATGGAGAAGGGAAGATTTGTACAGAGTGCAAGATTTTCTGCTGAACGCATCAATAGATACTACAGTGATAATAACAGGCCAGATACCTGAATCTCCAAATGTTTTAAACAGCGGCAAAATGGGAGAGGTCATTGAGTTAAATAAGTTATCAGCCACTACTTGATTTCCCGGTAGCTAGGAGGAAGCACAATGATGTTTATTCACCTCTCTAGATTTATGTAAATGTCAACAGTCTTAGGTTAGCTTCCTTTCATGTCTCAGATGGAAAACTTATGTATAAAACCTCCATTATGTATTGTAAAAACAACAACAGAAAACAAACTATAAAGCAAGCAAGCCAAAGACATTATTCTGTTAGATATGCCCTTCCAAACCAAGTGTTCTTTAATCAGAGGTGAGCGGTGCCAACCAAGCCCGCTTCATGATGTTTTCCAGTCTGAAATAACTTTTCTCCCTCTAGTTTCAACATTTTGTAAAGGAAATGGAGGCTTGGGGGTCCATTATTTCATATACAACTAATGGATTTTTTGCAAGTGTACTTGTGCACTGCAACCCTACAGTAACTTTATAGGTCCACAATGATGAACTCCTTAAGGCAACCCCAGAGATGACCAGCCTGTCTCCCAGGGACTTTGGATTCATACACAGAGGGCAGAAACACTAGCACAGGTCTGAAGAGCAGAGGAACATTTTCATATGGTCCTGCCCCCAGGGTGATTAACTCTACTGAGAGCACCCCAAGGAGCAGAACAACTAACACAGCAGCATGGCACTGAAGCTGCGATGTGCTTTCTAGGGTGCAAACTCATTTATCTGCCACCAACCCAAAACTTTCCGTACTGCTGTACCTTGCTCAGTGCAGACATGCCTACAGTTCCTCAAGGAAAAAAAAACCCATGTGATTTTTGTCCTCAAAATAACATTTGCAAGCCTGTGCCATCTCCACTATTCTACCCTACTTCCACGATGTGGAAGCCAAAACTAGATACAGAACTCAAATACTGCTCCACAGCACGGAGAGACGGTATCACCACCTGGCTCCTACTCACTGCTCTCCATTGCTAGGACACTAAGACCTCTGTTCTCCCTCTCTACACCATCACACTGGATGCCAGAGGTTCATGCTTTTCCATATCTCCTGTAAATCTTTTTCAGAGTTTGCCCCGTGGGGGAATACCATCCCCTGGTCTCACGCATTCAACCTAGTGTTTGCCCTTGGATGCAGAGAGGGTTGTTTAAAGGAGCCCTTGCTACACAGCAGCCCAGAGGAACCCAACTGTCCTCTTGATTGTGTGCTGCTGGTCCAAGTCTTTTTTGCTACATGTAAGTTTTATCAGGAGGGATTTTACACTTCCTTCTGGTCATTCGTGAAAAGAATCAATGACATTGGACTGGCTGTACAAAACTAAGCATATTATATCAGGTTGCTTCTATTTATGGATTTTGTAGTCAAATCAAGGAGTACACGAGATTTGTTTGATGAGCTGGGTTTGGCATGAAGTTTGGTTTGTTAGCAGTAACTGTGTTTGTATCCATATAACTATATTCTGCCTAAATTGAAAGTCTAATTTAAATTATTTTTCCTGGAATTCATCTTATTTTAACCAGCCTATAATCTTATGTATTGGGTGTACATGTCAAGGTGGGTGGGTGGGGAGGAGTGTGCTGCAGGGGCAGACTCTCTGAGATGAGGGCAAGGGCTGCTCCATACCAGACACAGCTGCTTCCAGCTAACTCCACAACTGACACATCACAGGATGCAGCTGAGACTACCAGCTGAACTGGTGGCACCTCTGTGAAAACATATGAGAAAGGGCAGAAAAAGGAAAGGAAAGAGGAAGAAGGAACAAAAAGTGAGAAACAGAGGGAACACTGAGGTCAGAAGAGGAAGAGGTGTTCCATGGGCAAGCAGGCATCCCTAAAGGGAATACCACCCATTGCAAGATCCGTGCAGAGCAAAGGAAAAGAGTGAAGAGGAAGGAGCAACAGAGAAACAGCAGTTACTCACTTCAAATCCTTCCACATCCCTTGTGCCACTCATCCCTTCACCAGATCAGATGAGCATGACCTCCAGCAGTAGCAATGGCAGAGGAGAGGAGTCTGGAGTGAACCTGAGCCTGGGGAAGGGTGAGGAAATGTGTTTTCATCAAGGGTTTTAATATTTGTTGTGGTGGTGCTTTGCTTTAGTCTTTGATTCCCCAATACCCAAACCAGTAATTAAATACATATTAACTAGCAATATGTTAATTTCTCCAAGTTGAGTCTGTTTTGCCCGTGATAACTGGTAAGCAATAGCCCTATCTTTACCTCAACCCACAAGCTTTCTCGCTGTGGTTCTTCGTGCCAAGTTGAGTCTGTTTTGCCTGTGATAACTGGTAAGCAATATCCCTGTCTTTACTTCAACCCACAAGCTTTCTCGCTGTTTTTCTTCCTGCTTTCTTCCTCCATCCTGCTAAAGCAGCAGGGGTGCAGGTGAGCAGCTGTGTGGGATTTTGGGTTTTGGCCAGAGCTGACCCACCACACCTTGCATTCCACTCCCACCCTTTCTTTTTTATTAGCACACTGTGCTCATTTTTCACTGTCCTGGAGCTTTTGGAGCCCCTGATACATTGAAAACTAATCAGTTGAGATGTCCCTTCAGAAATCCTGGGAAAAGGTATTTCCACTGGAATTTATATTTCCCGCAGAACAGATCGCAACAGCATGAGAACTGCCGGTGAAGTTTTACTTCCCGCATGTTTATGCCAATGCTCATTACCCCAGCAGAAAGCCAGCATCTTCTCTTCCACCTGAAACCACATAAAGACTATTCTAAAATCACTGAGGTTGATGGAAAGACCCTTTAGGTTCACCTTAGGTGGATTTAGGAACTGGCACGTAGCTCCAGGCCTCCTTGTTCCTAGGGTTTCTCACTGCCACTGACCATAGTACAAAGCAGTGGAAAAGGTAGGGGAATCATTTTCATAATACTAATACATGCATATATGTACACATGCATACACACACTGAACATTAACATCTTGTATGTTTCTTCTAATGACAGAATAGGCATCGTTCGTGTTCCTCATGAAAATGTTGCCCTGAAAGCTTATTGAATCTCCCATCACCATAACTGTAGCCAGAAAGTATATATATTCATGCAACAAATTTCAAATTAACTGAAGGAAAACAGGTGCTTAAGTGGATCTAGGACCCCAGATTCAGGTGTTATTTAACACCAGCAGAAGACATATGGTAAGGTTAAAATGCTACACCAGTAAACACAAAACCTCCAGCCACAGAACTTCAATTAAGGCAATGACTATTATTGATTTATAAAAACATCTTAATGCACAACAAAACAGAACAACCACCAAAAGAAAGTGCTGAGAGAGCAGATCTGCCTGTCAGCAAAGAGGAAAGCACCCTCAAGCCCTAGACAGTGGTACCTACAAGAATGGCGCTGTATAATGGAAGTGTAGCAAACTCAGTAAAAAATAAATAACTATTCTGCAATAGAGGAGAAGCAGTGGAGCTTCTGTGTAAGAAGCTGATGCTTTAAATTTTAAAATTTCCTGGATGAGCACATGGGGCCTGGGGTGCGGTCATCTACCACACAGTCCAGTAGGTGAAAGAAGAAGAGGCCTGTTACTGGGCACGGTCAGGCTGGAAGCAGAGCTGCTGACGGAGCAGAGACTCCTCCAGCCACTGAATTACTATTAAAAGCAATAAGAATGTTTTGTAACTGTGATTAAGCGCAAATGCTTCATCTCTTATTTTGGAAACAAAGCTGTTTTCATTTCTCCCAACTGAATATGTTATTGTGTGTTAGTGTGTATTTATAATGAAGGTACCAACATGAACAAAACCTTCCCTTTCAAAAGAGAGCTTTGTACTGTTGTTTTATTTAAGTGATTTTGACACTGCTGTGGAGTATGTTGATCTTTTAAAGGTGTTTGGAGAAATATGTTCGTAGATGGCCAACCTCTTTCCTGTCTTGAGGTCATATCACAGCATCGATTTTAAACTAGAAATCAACTGAGAACTTAAAAAAAATAGTCAATGCTATGATATGGTTTGGGAGCTGCTATGTCTTCCAAAGTTTTCTCAGATAGTCAGTGCACTAGTTAGAGTCTATAAACCCATCCTCTTTCCAGGGATTTAATGTTATTAACAAATAAATTAACAATAAGATAACAAATTAAGCTCAAACTCCTACTCGGTTTCCTCCAGGGTGGCTCTAAGTGGGCTCATTTGTCTACTCATTTCATGCCTTACATCTTTTCTACCATATTTCCTGACTTACCTCTCTCCAGTGTGGGACCAAAGCTGGGTTGGCCACCAGTATCCCTGAACCCCTCCCAGCCAGAGTAACGCTTGTTAATGGGATGCCACATCTGAGACTGTGACCACTAATGCACTAAATGGCTGTGACATACTTGAAGGGCGAAATGTGGCTTCTGGGTTGAAAAAAAGTTGGTCTTAGAATTTTATTCCCAAAATGAATCACATTTTTAAGTGTGTCCTAAAAGTAAAACCTTAAAGTTGAAGAATGCTATGGGTTTTCATCACCCATAGAAGTTTACTCCAGTACAATGTTTTATTTGAGAAACAATTTGAGCATTTTGGTGGTAATAGCCTCAGCTGCAGGAGTCATGTGATTATGAAAGATTTTCAGCATCCATTTCCTAGCTTAAATTCACATCTTTCTATACCATTAGTACAGGTATGGTGGGAAACAGAAGCTCCAAAAGCTTAACATTTATGAGACAAAAAAGCAGTGTTTTTTTGCCTGTTTAAAAAGCACAATCTAAACTAATCATTTCACTGCAAATGCTTTAAAAATGTTGTTTGTTTCTTGTTGAAGAGTACTACATGCAAGTTTGGAAAAAAGAACAACTGGTAGGAGCCTCACTATCTTGGTTTATTGCGCTGGATACAGCAAAAATAATTATTTACTGTTTACATCGCATGTTGAGATACTTGGGGCTGTAGTAATGCAATATGTTGTTACACAGCACATCTCATTTCTGTTGTCAGAGGGCATTTCTCATTTATTCTAAGGGTGCTCTTGCACTACTCATAACTGAAAGGGCGTACAACAACTGGAAATGCAAGTTATTCTCACTTTAATGCCCCATAGCAAATGGACAACATCTGTCTCACCCTACTCCAGGGGGTTTGAGAATAAAGGTAGAGAGTCCCATATCTGCCAACAGTTCAGGCTACGAGTTTACTTCCACGTAATGTTCAACATAAAATCTTTAATGTTAAAACTCCTACATATGTTGTGACCTGGATATTGGGGAAAAAAAAGCTTTATATCTCCTGCCACCCTGGCTGAATATACTGGGGCAAGGCAGGGGCTTGAGTTGGGATTTTCATACCTTTGGCACAGTATGAAGACATCATCCCAGTGGCCATGATTTAAGAATTTGTAGTATAATCACACTATTTAAATAGAGCCACCGTGAGAGTTGTGTTTCCTGAGCATCTCTGTGTGGCATATTTGAAGTTCCTTAAACAGCTATCAGGATGGTTAGCTAACTTTACTGCATGGTCACACAGAACATGTTCATGGTCTCTGTCACCAGCTGACAGCGTGAGTAGGCATTTAAGGTGCAATTGGGCTTTTACATGCTCTTAAAGATCCACTCCTGCATGTCTTTGTCACTTTTGACAACTGAGCTAGCTGATTTAAAGCTAGCATATGCATGGCTACCCATGGAGCAGCTGCCCCTTTGACCCCTGCACAGCTCTGCTCTGATCCCTTTAAATTATAAGAACTAGCAAAAAATTTATTGTTTTTCAAAATATGTAACAGCAGATTTAGTTCCAGAGTTTCTCAGCAGTCATTTCTGACTGCTGTAATGGCAACACATAAAATCTGTGCATGAGGAGTGTGAGTGTATTGACTCACCGAAGGGAGCTCCAAGTGAAATACAGAAATAGCTCATGAATGCAGCCCAGGTGCCTGGCATGCCAGCAGCAAGAAGCAAGTGGAGATGGCTTAGTAAGTCACCTCCATGGGCTCTGAGAAGCAATCAGAATCAGCCTGTTTTGAATAATGTCCTGAAATGACGGGAGTGTTAAGGAGGAGGGTTCACATACAAAAATGCTTTATGTAACTGGCTTTTTTCTCTGGCAAATGGAATGCTCCAGGGTGTGAAAAGGGGAGTCATTAAGGCCCACTGGATGTTTAAGAAGAGACACCTCTACCTTTCTACTCTGAGCAACAATGTAACTGCACTGCTTCTCCTTCAATGGAGCTATTTCTGCTCAAGCTGTTAAACCCTTCTCTGATCTGCCAGCTGGGGAGGGGGTTCAGAGCTCCTTTGTCTCCAGCAGTTCAACTTAATTCCACTGATGTCTTGCAGTTTATCAACTACCGCCTCTGGTCTGATCACCTGGATGAGCGATCAGAGCAGAGTCATCTAATTTATACCAAGAATGGGAACAAAGCAAAAGGTAGGTGCTTGCTGAGTCCTTCCTACGTAGAAGAAATTTTACTAGTGCAAAGAAGAGCTCCAAAATCATCCAAATGCAGGGTCACCTGGGTTCAAGACTGGACTTTGCATCACATTTGTTTTAAAACAAACAAAACAACAACAGCAGCAACAGCAAAACACACACACATATACAAAATACCAACAACAAACAAAAACCCAAAACAACCCCCCCAAAAACAAACAAATCAACCAAAAGAAAAAAACCCAAACCTAACACTGTTACAAGAGCTGGCAGCAGTTGCTGATGCACAAGAGCATCAACTGGGAGTAGTAACCATGGTTATCAGTCAAGTTTCCAGAGCCAGCACTCAAAGGGAAACCTGGAAGTTAAAGAACAAGCTCTCACATTGTCATAGGCTCAACTGCAAATAGCTCACCAGCCACCCCCAAATTTAACCCAATACAGGCTATTAGCAGGTTCCTCATCGAGTAACTTGGGAAGAGCACACTTGCAGCTCATGAGCGGGCTCCAGGAACCCACTACGGAGACGAACAAAGCAACAGTCCTACAAGGTACATGGCTACAATTCATAACAGCCTTGTTGCTGCTAACATGCCTAATATAACCCGGGTGTGATTTTTACAGAGGAGAGCTGTAACTATCTAACTCGGTAGAACAGCACTGCAAACCAGCTACACACAGAGCCCCTTTCCTCTGGTGTCTGGTGAGCACAGGCTGGTCCCTGTCTAGCAGACTTCCTTTATAGTAGCAAGAAGACAGACATCTTCACCATGACCAGGGTTAAAATAATCAAAATTGATATTGCTTTGCTAACTGCCCACATTTCTCTAGCACACCCTTAAAAATACATCTACTGCAGCAGCTGTGCAAACCAAACTTCCTGACCCTTTGCACAAGAACGCAAACAGCTATGAAGAACATTCTCGTCACCCAAGCCTTCAACTTCATTATCTCCAGGCACCATTACAGAATTTCTGCCCCAAACTCTTCGATGTTTCCCTTCTGCCACTTATTCAGTAGGCAGACAGACAACTTGAACTCCCCTCCTGGCCTCAACCTCTGCCTGACCTCTCCTATTTTGCTTTGGGCTCAACAAGGCTGAATTCAGGTAAGGATGCACAGTGACATTGAAGGAACATAGGAGATGGAAAATGCTTATGCTCTGGTGTTAATGAGAAATAACAGTTCTCCTCACAGGACTTACTTAGGAAACAGGGCATGGCAAGAAGAGAAGAAAGATGTCCCAACACTTTAACAGCCTTCATGGAATAAAATACTCCTGTACTTATTTTCTTGGGGGAAATTTTTTTAATTTAAAAACTAATAAAAACTAACATAAATTGCTTCCACATCTCAGCATCCAGAAATTTTCAGCCTGGTTTAGAGGCAAGTTTTTAATCAGAAAAGCAAACATACATCACAGAAATGTAAATAGAAAACCTGGAATTCTGACCCTCAAGAGATGTTAGAACAGTCTTGCTACCCACTCACAGGGGTCAAGCAAGAGTTGGAAGTGGCCTGAAAAGACAAGTCTGGGACAGTCTGAAAAGCTTCTCAAACAGCTTTGAGAAAGTCAGAACAGCATTCATATACTGGGACACTTGTCTCGACTGAAGCTCATTCTTGTCACTTAACTCATGAGAATTGCAATATCGGGTTGCATTTTTCTATTGAGCTTTGCAAAATTTACTGATTAAATTTAGCAAGAGATTAAGATTGTTTTATCTTCCCCTGTGCTTTCCAGGCCAGCAGAAAACAATCCCATCCTGAGCCTTCAAATTTGCTATGCAAAAAATTAGTAACTGAGCAGTTAAATTCATGTCTATTCACTGTTTCATCAAATCTGTAATGGGAACATTGCATTTTTCTTGCACTAGTAGGTCCTTCTTCAGTCCTAGAAGGAGATTCCTTACCATCAAATCCAATCTAAATAACAATTGGCCTGACAGCCTTGGCAGCCAGAGCTGCAGACACAGAAATACATACAGAATGGCAAGTCAAGCACAAGTGTCAATTCAGCCAATGCCTCTCTCATCAAAAAAGCTAGAAGGGCCACTTCTCTGTGTACAGGAAAACATCACCCAAGTTTCAGTCCATCAGTCACTTGTCATACTGGGAACCGGCTTGGTTGGGGATCCCACCCCAGAATGGGAAGTGGGATTGGCTGATGGCATCCAGAAAGGGTGGCAGGCTGAGCACCCCAAGCCAGGGCGGGTGGGGACCCCTCCTCACCAAAATTGTGTCATTTATGACTTTCTATGCTTCAGAAAACCTGTTCTTTTCCCCTTTAGCCATCACTTATTTGTATAAGCTACTTGCTCTACTTTGAAAATTGAAAAAATAGTCTCCAGCACCCCAAGCTTCCTAGGAGGCCCCGATTTCAAATAACAAAGTCCCAGTGTAACCATTATTATAATTTGTGTCATTCTTGTTGCAATAATCCTTGCCCTAAATTGGTTTGAAATTGCTAATTTCATTTGTTGCAGGAAGCCAGGAGCACACAACACTGACAGCTATCAGTTACCACCAACCATGGTGGCCCGCACCAGCTGCAGACCCTTTCCTGCTGTCCCCGCCATGTGTACGCTAACAGATCGCAGTTTTCACACCCCGCATTGTTCCTGTGCAGCTCCTCTTGCCCAGCCATGATTCAACAAGGAAATAGAAGTTAACACATATCCTGGTAATCTTCCCTACTCCTGGCCTCCATCGAATAATTGCTACCCTACTTTACAGGTCAAACACAGTGTTTAAGCCTTTAACATCAAGGACAGGGCTCCCATTCACTCCATTAGGGAACAAGACTTCACCTTTTAGCTTCAACTTCAACAAACCATTTGATTTGCCAGTAGAAATTACTTTTACTACCAGACATAGTACCTCAGCAGTAGTTTCTAATAACCGTGCCTCCCCCCCCCCCCTGCCACTATTTCAATGCTGTGCACATTTGCCCTTGTACGTGTCAGTGATGTGATTTGGAAGAGCAAAACGAAACTTGAATTAAAGACGTTGCTGCTTCTCCCCCCCGCCTCATTTCTCTCTCCCTTCCTTTTCTGATGTGCCAAGAGTTGCTTGCACTAATCACCACTGAGATCTGTTAGTTTGTACAACCATATTTTAAGATTCATGCCTTTGGAGGTCATTTGATTCATTTATACATCCACAGGGATGGCCTGATTTGCTCAGCTCAGCTTCACAGCTTTCACTTACAGCGGGGCTGCGTAATCGGCTTTGATGAGCTCATGAAAAGAGACAAAGCAAAAAATGTACGTTACAGACAAGAGATGGATATATATATATATGAGAGAGAAGTTTCTGCTGGAATAAATCAGAAAGAACCGACAGCTGCCTGCAGTTTCTGCCCTGGCTTTATTATGACTTAATGCCCCAAATATTTTATTTT
>NW_010231629.1:3614-14164 GCF_000690775.1 Eurypyga helias | reverse complement strand
GGCCTGACGAGGTCTGATGGCGGGAGGCGTTTACGCCACAGGCAGGGGCAGGAACCACAGGCCTCCCGTGGCGGAGTCAGCGGGGCCTCTGGGGAGGCTGCTGGGACCAGTTCCTGGCTGGGACCAGTTCGTGGCCGTTGCCCACTGGGTGCTGCCCACAGAGACTGCTCCCCATCCTTTCAAATGGCACCATGGCTTGCAGAAGAGAAAGCGTCAGGGCCGCCGCGTACACACATCAGCGATAGCTCTGAGCATGACCGAGGGCAGTGTTACATGTAATGCCCTGTCCTGGGGCCTCACAGGCATCCGCTGCGTTTCAGAGAACGCTGGCTTGGAGGGGCATGAATTGGTGCAGCTATTGCTGAGGTCTTCCCTGCCGCCTCGGTGATCTCCGAAGGGAAGCAATGGGCAGGACATGCTCTCCTTGTGTCTTCCCGGACAGAAATCCCTGTGGTCCTGGCACAGGCACGTAGCACATGTGGGCTCTAGACTTGCAGAAGAAGGAAGCACCGCTGGTGCTGTGGAGAGCTGACAAAAGGATAAGATGCTGCAGGAGCCAGACAGTAAAAAAGAATGGTATGGCACACACAACTTTCTATTTGCAAGTCATTTTCCTTCTTTACAAACCCTGTTGCAAATAGCAAGTATGTTTTCCTAAATGCCCAGGCTATACTTGAGAGAGAATCATCACATCTTCAGGGCTAAGAGGTACCACTGGAGCTCCCAAAACAAGAGTAGCTGATGGGGAAAATTTTTTCTAAAGCTGTTTTAAATTCAGCAGTGTTTGTGTATTTCACACTGAAAATTGCACTAATGAAGCCACTCCGTTTAGTTTCTGTCAGTGCACACGTTTCTGGCTGTCCATGCAAGACGTTCAGATTCTCAGCTGCAGAGCTGTAAATTTGTTCATATTGCTGAAGGATTCCAAAGCAATCCTTGAGATGGCAGACATTAAAAAATTGAGAGCTCAGAATCAGCCATTTTACCTGGTGATTACTTAGAAAGGCAATATTGTGAGCATTTTGTCCAGAGAAACAGATGAAACCCTAGTCCAGTAGGCAGAAAGAACAATAAAAGCTTTTTCATTCCAGTAGAAAGCTCAGTAGCTGTTATCAAGATCTTTTTTGCATAACTCAGCAACTAAGCTGAGCAAATGGGTTGTGGCAGCTCACATCCACTTCATTTACAAAGACCTCCGAAACCTCTTTCCCATCTATATGTTGACTCCAGTAAGGTGCCATTTTGTGAAGACTAACTGGACGTCTGAACTGTTTTCATGACTGCCTGATTACTCTAAAATTCAGTATCAATTATGATCCAACATAGATTTCAGCTCTAAACTCCCCTTTTTTGATGTTGTGAAACAGCTGCAAAACAGTAACAGGGCTGTTCCAAATTGTTTAGCACCCTGTTGCCTTCTGTGTCTGTTGCATAGTTAGGTACAAAGCAAGGCCCACAGCATCTGCAGTAGCCCTTCCACGTGATTTATTTTTAAAAGCTCTGGGAAGTAGACTTTTCATAGCACAAATTAGAAGAGTGACATGACTGGTTTTGAAAGAGTACTCCAAACAGCTTTTCCAGGCAGGGCTATCTAGCAAATGAAGTTTACCGTTAGCTATTCATAAGGTCTCTAAGGTGGGAAAATTCCACTCTATGACGCGTTTGTTCTTAACCTTTACAGAAAATAGCTCGCTAACCATTTTTAATATTTGACTTTCCTACTCCAGTTTCAAATGCTTGTAGCTTCTGTTTATGCAAAACACTCTCAAGTGTTTGTCACAGCTTGCTTTTTACTTGAAATTCACAGGAACATTACATGCTGTACAAAACAATCCAGCTGCTGCTTTCATGAAAGATCCCCTTTGGATATTTTTCGCTTGTGTTCTTAACATTTGCATTTGACACTTTGCATAAATGTTCTTAGTTGCTTCTCTTAGACTGTGTTGTGTTCTCCTGCGAATCCACAGGCCACTGGCTGAAAAATCACGTAGTCATACAACAGTGTTATAATGTGACAATCTAATTAATTATTAAAAAAAGTAAAGTGCTTTTTTGTACTTGCTTTACATATTATTTTCTGCACTCATATCTTTTCCAATATATATGCAGAATTCCACAGAATTTCTCCAACTGTTTGGTTTTGGGGTTTTTTTTGAAGTGGTTGGAAGACAGAGGGCTAGTTGTCATGTTAAAAGTTGTAGATTTAGGTATTACCTCTTTGTTTTCCCAGGTTTATTACTCCTTATTTTACAGTCTGCCAGACACAATCACCAGAGGTGAATGTGTAGTTTCCTACACACTAGGGTTTCACAGCAACCAAGAAAGCCTCCTCTGACTCAAAAAGATGGCACTTGGCATATTGTGTGATGAGAATTATGTTTTCTTGTCAGACGCAAAAAGAGAAATTGCCTATACTTAGGCTCACTGGTAACCACTTTTATGTTTCAGACGCTGCTGAAATCTGTAGAGAGTTGATGAGGTACAGATCCAGGAGCATTCTCATTACTCGCCAGGTAAGACCATGAGTTTTTTGAAATCTTGCACTATGACTACTCAGCCTCTCCCCAACAGGGGACTAATTGTAGTGGTCTTAATTTCTCTAGCACAGATATATTGGGTTTGGGTAACTTTTCTAAATAAATCTGAGTATTCTGTAGAATTACTTTATAGGCCAAGTTGTTATAAAAGCCCCTTTTGTGTGAGTTTGTGTGGATGAGTTGTATAGGTACTTACCTGTGGGTGCGGATGGAGAAATGTTACCGAAAAGCAGGCAGAAGAAAGAAACAGTAGATGCTGAGAGATAGTATGTGAAAATCCCCCAAGAACTGATAAGCTTTAGAGACCAGCAGACCTGTTGAATTCACAAAAGCAGGTAAACTCAGTACACCAAGAGTCTGCCTAACCCCTACAAGGCCATCAGCATACAAACAAACAGCAACAGGTTGTGTAACTTGGACTGCAACCAAAAAGCGATGGCTGTGGCTCTAAATGCAAGTGAAGCCGACAGGGCTATGTATACACCTGCTGAAAAAAGGGGAGGCCTTCCAAGACTTTCTGAGCACCTTAGTAGGCAGGTGGGGTTGCCCTCCCAACTGCTGCACAAACCTAGTAACTTCGTGTATGCGTAATCGAACCATGTGAATGCACTGTGTGGGCTCTGTTGGTAGTAGTAAAAACTTGATTCTATGGATAAGAACAGCTTAAATAATAAAAGGTGTCTTAAATACCGTTTGTGATTGGTGTCCTCCCCGACTTGAAAACCCCGGTTACAGGTGGCGGTACTGCTGCCATTTGCCACTAGGTGGCAACACCGCCCGGTCCCTGACAGACCGGCTGCCGGAGTCCTGCTGCAAGGCGGTCCGGCAGCCTGCCTGCTGTTCAGTAGGAATGCTGTTCAGTCTTAAAACTGGTTTGGTCAAGAATAAGGAAATATATATATAAATTAGATTTGTAAACCATCTTTTACCTGCTGTTGCTTAATCACTTCTAGAACTGTATCGTGTGCATTCAGTACCTTGACCCAGAATGGTGCAAGCATCTTGTTAAGAAGGGCCTTGGGTATATAGTATCCTCTGACTTCGAGATCTGTTCACTCCCTTGTGCACATTCAGGAGGCTCCCCTTTAAATGCCATAGTCCAAAATCCACATGTACTACACCAGTCATTTCTAGCTTAAATGTACTAGCAGTTAACTTAAAACAAGTTAACTGTAAGCAATAAACAGCTTTATAGCTCATCAACAAACAGGATCTGTGATTAACAAAAGTGCTATCTCTGAGGTGTTTGTGAGTTGACTTGCATCGCTGCCAGCTTTATCTGTACCTACATTAGTCTAGCCCAAGTGTGAGCAACCACAGTGCACTAATGACGCGTTACCCTGATTGCAGTGTTACGATCTTGCTTAAAATGCTTGTATCAAGTGTTGCTATTTAAATGTTGCTTATATTAAATACTTCTCTTTTCATCTCAGTTGTTAACTGATTCAGAGTTTCACGATTGCCTTGGTTAAAAGGACATTGATGACAAGGCTGAGGAACTAAGTGTTCAGGACTCAGGGGCACGAATAGACCCTGGCCCCCCTTCCCTGCCCATGGAGGCCAGAAGCCCCCTTTAAGCTCAGACCCGGGCCTTCAGGGTCTGTCTGACCTAAGTCCCAGGGCACAGTAAGGGCTGGCTGCTCCCTGAAGGATGGGGAGCCAAGAACAGTAGCAAGCAGTGCCATTCATCTTCACTTAAGGTGGGCAACATCAGCAAGGCTGACCCAACAGAAAACTATCCCCCGTCTTTTGTAATTTTCTTAATGGTTTAGTGCTCTAACCAGACTTGCTATATGGTCAGAAAAATGCCAAATGTGATAGAAGGAAAGTGTTGGGAGGAGTTCACAGCTAGGTGCAGGAAGGAGGGTGAGGCCTCCCTTCCAGTAACAGCTGGCTGCTGGGATGTGGGTAAACCCGGACTGAGTTCACACCCTGGCACATAATCACGATTAATCTACCACTGCTATCTTGGTTCTCAAGTCAACTCACAAGGTCAAAACCTTCCGCCACACATCTCTTCTGCAGTTTTACTTACGGCCTGTGGTTTAATATGTGCCTCCTATTGTTTATGTTGTCTTAACCATTTACCTGCTCCCTCATTTGGCCTGAGATGAGAGAGAACATTGTACAGAGAAGCTGTTTTTCAAATTTCCTAGGAGCAACTTCGTTCATTTAAGAAATGACTGTTGTTTCTGTGAAGTGCACTGCCTGACTGAAGTGACTCGTTTGGCAGAGAAACCATCTTGGCCAGTTTCCTTTATTACATCTTCTGTTGCTGAGAATTCGGAAATACTGCCTCTGTTCGTACATCAGCGGTTATGTCGTTATACATAACTTTGGTTATGTCCAGCAGCACAGTTCTGTGCATTCTTGCACTTCCCTGTGCACCCCTGCCCAAACCATTCTGTAATTATTTCATAGGTTCCCTTCCAAAGTTTACCCACTTTAGGGTTCCAGATTTTTCCCTTGCTCATAGGATTAGAAACAAACTTTGGCCTCCACCCCTAGAACTTACAGTGTAGAAACTACTTCAAAAATGAGCTCTTGGTTTATGCATCACTCGTTTGTAGCCCAGGTTTTGCTGCAGTTGTCATTTCCGAGGATGTCCGTTGCTGCAGAGCTTTGTGGCAGTTGAGTGAAGAGCAGTCCAGCCCCTGCATGATGTAGTTCTTGGCTACAAACAAGTGACTGCTTGATTCTGCCTCAGTTACAGGCACAAGCACATCCAAGCAACGTACTCAAATAGGCTTGAGATTAAGTATTCTTATAGAAAGAGGATTTGTGTGTGTGGAGCAGGCTTTGTATTCACGCATCAGTTTTCTGTATCGATTTTTCATTTTACCCAACAGACAGTCTCTGGAGTTGCCAATAGGGTTTGCAAATACAAAACCTCATTCAGCATCAAAAACTATAACAAAATAGCTAATGTATCCTTTGTATCTGGTTCAAAGAGCTGACAGCTGTACAAATACTCATTGTTTTTTTTCCCGCCTTGTATGCAATGTTGCATTTTTAATTACAAGTTTTAGCAATCAAAGCTGTACTGTGATAGTGCAAAGGCTGCTGATATGGCTGTATTTCCCAACCAAGCAGGTTTTTTGGTAAACCTTTTTTCACTTCTTATCCACTTTTTTGGCTGTGTGTTCATTTTCTCCGTGGGAGAGCCAGGAACTCTCACAGTTGGGTAAATTGTGAAAGTGAGAAGACTGCCATCTCTTCATGGATGTGATGAGCCAGGTTTATGTGATCACATTAGAATGTGTAAATTTACTGAGCCTCATCAGGAACTTACTGCAAAGATACCTTAATTACCTGTACGGATACCTTTAGTCCTTCGCAACTTTGAAATTAAACATAGTGTCTCCTTCCCTTCACACGCGTTTCTGTGTTCCTGACCCCTTGCACTGTTACTGGCATTTCTGCAGGTGAGCGTTGGGTTAGTTCAAGGTTCTAAAAAGCAAAAATTGAGCCCAACAAAGAGTTTTTTCTCAGATCAGCACAGCAAAAGAGCTCAGCTGCCCACACACACACACCAGTGCCAATACTGCAGGGTAACAGATACATGGCAAGATGGAGGGTGGGATTGCAGCCACTCTAATTTGTATCAGTTTAAGCTACCATAAACCAGACTTTAATAAACAATGTTCCAAATGTGTGTTCTGTTGTGAAATGCAGATTCTGCCCACCTACAAACGATGTCATGGAGATTTTACAATGATCAGGGATTCCTTTGGAGGTCATACAATAATTCCTGATGTAATAAGCTACGACTTCGCCAAAACCTGGAGGGTTGTGTCAAGAGAGCCCCTGACCAGAAGAGAGTAGTTTTGTTGAAAGTGAAAGGCATTTTAAAAGTTATTTTAGATCAAAGCAAAAGCTGTCAAAAGAGGTTTTTCCAGCTGAAATAAATCTGAAGCACACTTTGCTGCTCACTGCAATGGCATCTGTTTCTCCCCTAACCTGTGCAGTGGTTTTGTAATACTGAAAACCTGTAAATAACCGTCTCATAACAGAAGCAGAATCATACAAAGTTTTGAATATTTGTGAATATCCAGAAAGCAGGCCAGCAAATTATAGCCTTTAACTCTCTTTAATGATGGTTGAAATTCTTTCTTCACATATTCTCTGCCCAAAATAAATTCTTTCTTGAGCCAAAGCTTGTTTCTGTGGGTTTGCTTTCACACTGTTATCCCTAAGCTGATCACAGACTATTTGTAAATGTAACAGTTCTTGTTGAAAGGTTTCAGCATGCAGCAGGCTTTCCTTTAAATGCAGGAAATGGGCAGAAGGATGCTGTAAAGTACTGCCTCCACTAGCCTTGCAAAATGGCAGATGCATTGCATAAGCCACAAGCCGTCACTTCAGTTGCCACAGGCTTTATCCTGCTGTGAAATACTTTTAATCCTGTCCTTTTTATACATTTTTACTTGCCAGCATCCACTCATTGTGGAAAACTAGGCTGAACCTGTTATATTTTCCAGAGTACTATCCATTTCTGCTGAAGAGTCTGTTAAACTAGAGTAGCTGGTTCTAGTTTATCCTGGTCCACATAGAATCTGTTTCTGCCTTTCCTCTCACTCCCCCATTTTTTTACTGTTTTGCTTCCCTGACTGCCTGGGCCTTCTTTCTTCCTCATCCTGTAATGATTCTTCCTTTTTTGCAACAGTCTCAAACACACAGCTGCCATCAAAACAATTCTTCCTTCCCTGCATTTTCCTTCTTCACACAGGGCAACCTTTTACACATGTAGTTCAGAAATCGGGTGTGTTTGCTCTAATACCCTCTACTCAACCATATTTAATTAGTGTTTCATTTTTCCTTCAGTTACCTAGAAGGGGAAGGTATCTGTTTCACCCACTGTTTTGCCATCTGCATGAAAACTTCTCACAAATAGCAGTGTCAAGAGATCGGGTTCCTATAACTCCCAGAGACCCATCCTGCACTTCATGACGAGCCTTCCACACTGTGAGTCTGAAAATAGCTAGGTAGATTTTTTTTTTAGTTTAAACATAAAACTGCAGACTTCTTTTTCCATCGGTTTCTGCAGGCCTTCCTGAGACCTTTCTGTAAGCTTCATATCCAAACTTCAGGCTGCTTAGGTTAGTTTGGAGTAAACTGGTTTCAACAAATCCTCACTTACAGGAGATTAAAGTTAAAATTTAATAATAACTTGCTGTTTCTGATCTGGAAGAGGCATGTCTTAATCTTGATGTCAAATAGATTGTTTTGGATTTCTGGCTGTTACAGATTTGGCTGTGTCATATCACCAGAATCCATCAGCTGTGCACAGGTAAACTCCAAATTGCTGTATAAAGTTAATCAGTACACCCTCTCACACGTGGGTTGAGTAGTATTCATCATTGTTATATGTTAAAAAGGAAGTAGATTTTTCTTAGTTTCTAAAAGTAATTAAGACAATTAATTGTAAAAAGAAATTTTGGCTCTTCTAAAAAGCCATCTTCTCTACTTCTGTATCTGCTACCTCAGCCACAAGGATTATTTGCTAACTTTGAGGGCAATTGATAAAATACACCCCCCCAAAGGAAATCCTTAGAAAAGGGTTGATCCCGATGCATGCGTAGAAAGCAGCAGCCAGGCCTTGCTTGACTGGCTGTGTAGACATCCTAAGATTGTTTACTAGTCTGCAAACAGAAGCTGAAAAGTAGCAAAAGTGCAATTTTTAATGTCTGCTTCCATGGATGACACAGAGGAGAGAAACCTATCTTCTGGCAAAAGTGCCAGGCCAGAAGTTTGTACCCAAGTGGGGCACTGTTTTTTTAGAAAAAGGCAGTTGCAAATAAATACGTTATTCAGCAGAATGCCCGCTCCTCCACCAGTTACTTTCCTGAAAGGGAGACTTTCCTGTGAGATGCTGGATGTCTGCTGCTCTTTCCCAGAGGAGATTCGTGCCAGAGGGCGTTGGTCTGTTTTCTGAAACAGATTGACAGAGTTCTCCCTATGTGTCATGAGAGCTTTTGGTAAAATTAGATTCTGGCCTGTCCATAACAATAAAGGCCATACCCACATGCAGCTTACATAGTTCATATGCTTCCTGGAGCAAAACCACAGCAACGTTCAACTGTCTGTTTTCTTTTTTTATTTTCACAATGTCTCCTGCTTCGAAAGCAGGTATCTGACCCATGGGTCCCACTGCCGCTGAGAGCCCATGGGTGAGCAAGTACACAGCCCGGTTCCGAGGCACTGTATTCCTCAGTTAAGCTGTGTAGTGCAGACAGGGTCGGCATCGTTCTCTGCCAGTGGTCAGGCTTCAATTTGCATAGTTAATTGTTTCAGCAACAACAACAAATCATGTCGCTCTGATGATCTGTGTGTTCCTCTATTAGACCTGATTTGTATGGTGAGGACAGGCTACCGAAAGGAAGAGAAGGGGCTGAATTATCCCCTGTGACTTTGCTGAATTTGTCCTTGTGAATGGAAAGAGAGTGAAATATTTGTCTGCAGGGGGGAGCAGAGTGGTAACTGTCAGGAACAGCTGGAAAATATATACTGTGTCATGGCTTTTTGTGGTACTGGGCTTTACGGCTTGCTGTGGGAATGCTGCAGAGGCATGTTAGCATTTTGCTGAGTAAGTGTGGTGCGAGCTCCATATGTAAACAGGGATCAGTCACTAGATGAGAGGAAAAGGGTTATGGCTGTCTCTTGCATGCACCTCAACCTTCACAGCCCCCGCGGGGTTTTGTAAATTAAATGTGGGGCTAGATTCAGAAAAAAAATAGATGCTTGTGGGAATGACAGTCTAGATAAATCCCGTGTCTCTTCCTGCTTTGATACTTATCAAACTGTGAATGAAATAAATCCTGATTCTTCCCATGCTCTCTATCCCGACTATTCTTCTGTCCACGGGGAGGCAAGGACTTCACTGCTCTCAGTATTAATAACGTCACCAGTTGCTCTGCAATATGGAAATGGGCAAGCTTAAATAGCACACTTACTTCTTTAACCTAGTTGTCTGTAGGGTCATGAAGGAATTTCCCAGTTGCGATTAGCCAACTTGTCATCTCCTGTTTTATTAGTAATCAAGTGTTGTTTTTCTCTGAAATATCAGTAGCCTAAGTTGGGAAAGGGGAAGAGTAGACCCGTACTTTCATGAAGAGCAGAGAATTCCTCTTAGGTGTCTGGCTGGTGTGAATGGCACACACATTCAGGGTCAAACTGATCATGCTTACTCTGAGCATTGCTAGTGGCACACATGAGGTTAGCCTACTGAGGACTTCATTGGGTTTGTGTGGTTAGGTTTTGGTAGCAGGGGAGCTGCAGGGGTGGCTTCTGTGAGAAGCTGCCAGAAGCTTCCCCCATGTCCAACAGAGCCAGTGCCAGTCAGCTCCAAGACAGACCCACCACTGGCCAAGGCTGAGCCCATCACGATCGGTGGTAGCACCTCTGGGATAACATATTAAATAAGCAGGGGAAAAAACTGTGCAACACCAGCAGCAGTCAGAATAGAGGAGTGAGAATATGTGAGAGGAACAGCTCTGCAGACCCCAAGGTCAGGAGAAGGAGGGCAGGAGGTGCTCCAGTCTCTGGAGCAGAGATTCCTCTTCAGCCCATGGTGCAGACCACGGTGAGGCCAACTGTGCCCTGCAGCCATGGAGGGTCACGGTGGGGGAGTAGAGCCCCGCCTGCAGCCCAGGAAGGACCCCATGCAGGAGCAGGGAGATGCCCGAAGGATGCTGTGACCCCGTGGGAAGCCCACACTGGAGCAGGCTGCTCCTGAAGGATTGCACCCTCTGGAAGGGAACCAGGCTAGAGCAGTTAGTGAAGAAATGCAGCCTGTGGGAAGGACTCACATTGGAGAAGTCCAAGGAAGACACCATTCCATGGGAGGGCCCCCATGCTGGAGCAGGGGCAGACTGTGAGGAGTCCTCCCCTGAGGGAGAAGGAGCAGCTGAGAACATGTGTTGAGCTGACCCCAACCTCCATTCCCTGTCCTCCTGCGCCACTGGAGGGGAGGAGGGAGAGAAATGGGGAGTGAAGCTGAGTCGGGGAAGAAAG